>NW_004949185.1:1362681-1368677 GCF_000317375.1 Microtus ochrogaster
CACCAAATGGTGGTCTCTCTAACCTTTCATACAGAGATTTCCTCTGGGGACGTCTGGATGACTGAGGAAAAAAAGACAGAACAATTAAGAAGCTTCCCAGGTGCTGGAAAACCTGTGCCTCTGTAGTTAATAACCCTGGCCCCACAGAAACCATTACCTCCTGCAGGTCCTCGTCAGCAGATACGCTCCTCTGGAACGGCTGGAAAGTGGGGACAGGCCCCTTCTCAGGGTCCTGGGGAGGGGAGACACTGCGTTAGTGCAGACCAGGAGAGCTCGATCCTCTTTTGCTCCCGTCACACTTCCTGCTGATGACGTGCTGGTCTCTTTGTCTATTTATCAAGACTGAGTTTCTGTGCAGCCCTGGCTGTCCTGGAACTCACTCTGTAAAGCAGGCTGGTCTCAAACTCAGAGCTCGGCTTGTTTCTTCCAAGTGCTGGGATTAAAGCGTGCACCACCATGCCTGGCTGATGTGCTGGTTGTTTTTTTTTTTTGATTTTCGAGACAGGGTTTCTCCGTAGCTTTTGGTTCCTGTCTTGAAACTAGCTCTTGTAGTCCAGGCTGGCCTCAAACTCACGGAGATCTGCCTGCCTCTGCCTCCCGAGTGCTGGGATTAAAGGCGTGCGCCACCACCGCCCGGCCTGATGTGCTGTTTTTAAGGAAGTGTTTGGTTTACCCAAACCTCCCCTCAACCCAGGAAGTGTAAACGTGGAAAACAGAAATGCAAGAGTCACCTTATATGACAGACAAGAAACCTAACGCTCCTGCAGTAAATGGTGGCGTGCCCCTCTAGCCCCGGCTACTTGTGAGGCTGAGGCCAGTGCATCACTGAGTCTGGGGGGACAGTGAGAAAGGAGTAAAAAAGACTAAAAGAGACTGGAAGTAGGAAAACACCCTAAACCTCAGGATGGCACAACTTGCTCCTATCTAACTTCCCGTAAAGCTATCTCCCTTCTAGCTTGGAGGGGATCTCGCTGATGTCAAGGGTGCTCACTTTTAACTTCCCCTCGAGGGTCCGAGAACGTTTGAAGCCTGAGTTCTTGGTTTCTGCCTTGATGGCACTGATGGCTCCCGACTTCACCAGCTGCTTGGCCTGTTCTGTTGCTGTGGCAGTGTCCACCACAGGCTGCTCCGATAATGCTGGGGGTCGGAGGGAGGGAGGGAAGTGTTATGCCGGCTGTGGGGGGTAGCCCCACGCTGCCCCCCCCCAACTCTCCATCTCCATCACTTACAGCGTTTGACGCCACCCTGGCTCGCCGTGCCGCTGCTACTTTGCTTCTTCAGGGCCAGCAAGGCTTTTTTCTGGGAAAGAGAAAGATTAATGCAGAGAGCCTTGTCAGCCAAGGTGCTGGCCTCGTGTGTGCATCACTCCAGGGAGAGTACACGTGGTTCCCTCGTCCTGGAGTGGCACTAGTCCCTACATCATCATGACGCCAGCAATATCTAACCTAACCAAACCACGGTGTCCAAAGCCCCTCTAGTTTCACGTTCTGGAAGTCGAAAAACAAAAACAAAAGCAAAACAAAAACCTAAGCCCTGTGTCTGGAGAGATGGCTCAACAGTTAAGAGCACTGACTGCTCTTCAAGAGGACCCAGGTTCAATTCCCAGCACCCATGTGACCGCTTCCAACTGTAACTCCAATTCCTACACCCTCACACAGACATACACGTGGGCAAAACACCAACGTACGTAAAATAAAAACAAACCTAAGCCCTACGATATCAGCTGCAGAGAAGTCCTGAATGTCTTCCGTGAGGATTTGACCCACCTTTCTTCTGCGTATTTCCCGAAGCTGTACAAAACTGAAGTGCCTAGTTCCTACCCTTGAGAAACGCACAATCCAGGAAATATAACGACTAGACTCCCAGCTAAGAATAACCAATTACTAATCAAACGCAGCTGAATGCACACAGTCTCAGATGCTTTATGCGGCTATCAAACTGGGACCTGGGTGGGATTTACCAACACAGAGAGATTTTAGACGAAGAAAGCAAGGTGGTACAAATGCAAAGAAAAGGTTCTGGGAAACAGGTTTTTAGAGTGAGTAATTCTGTCTTTTTCGAAAGGGATGCTGGGCTGAGATGTCAGGGCTTTGTTCTATACACGATGGGAAACCTTGAAAAGTTTTCAGGGGAACAAGGGTGCCCCCAAGAGCGCCACGCAAACCCTGCTCTGACGGGTCTCGTCGGAAGGAGTCACTAGAAAGATCAGTCAGAAGGATGGACCAAGATAATCAGGTGCCCCTGCAGTTCCAGGTCCTCAGAGAAGCTGAGGCAGGAAGACCACACGGACCCAGGAGTTCAAGACCAACCTAGGCCGTGTACTGAGATCCTGCTTCAAAGGAAAAAAACAGACAAAGTGGGAGGGCGGAAGGGACAGAACATGGGCAGACATGACAGACGTTTCGCTGTGTAAATAGTACGGAAGCCAGAAGTGAGCTGGGTGTGGGGTGAACAGAGAACGGTGGTTCAGGCAGAGCTGTTCCCGCCTACCCAAAGCTACACAGTTTCAATCCAGTGAGGCCCTGTCTGAAGAGGGGATAAAAGGCCAGAGAGATTTTAAGGCCTATGACGCTTAGGAGGTCCTATCTAAAAGCAAGGAGAGGGGAGTAGATCAGACAGGATGGTGACTTTGGCTTGGCCGTCTGATGGTTCAAAACGCACTGCATGGAACTGGGAATCCTAATGTGACCACCTCCAGCTCTTGGGTGGTACTCAAACCACAGGAAGGATGACCGGTCCATGGGGGACGGAACAGAAAAGGCTTGACAAAGCTGGAGAAGCTACACAGGCGTGTGCTCCAGGTATGAGCCAGAAGAAGGGGCGCCCCATCCCCTCACACTCACCCAGGTGTCCTTCGAGTCTGCAGAAGGCTGCGCCGCAGCCCTACTCCCTTACCTTCTTCTTGAGCTTGTTGAATTTCTTCTGCAGCGCCTCTTCCTCTTCGCTCAGCCCGGGAGGTATCACCAACATGTCGGCTCCTGGTGCAGGGGCAGAACCCAAGACATCATTCTCTACCGTCACCACTCAAAATGCACACGTCGTCCAACTTCTGTCCATCCTGTATTTACCCCGACCTCCAGGCCCGCCTACCCAGCCTCAGGCCTTGCCCTAACCCCTTGTCTCCATGAGGCTGCTGTCCAACCTCCTGTCCAAGGTCCAGACACCAGAGCCTTGGGGTACCTCAGCCCGGAGAAGGGAAAGCACTCCCTGCGACGCCAAGGCGATGGCTCCCGACCCCCATGCCCAATGGGGTTAGGTCAGCCAACCTCGGGGTCCGGTGGGCAGAGAAGGCGGCTGGGCCCGCGCAGCGCTATCTGGCCGACCAGAGGAGGAGGAGGAAGAACCGGGGGCAGCGCAGGGAAGGCGCGAAGGATGTGAGACGAAGCCCTCACCTGAGGGGGCGGCGCCCGGATCCGCGGTCTCCGGCGCCGCCGCGCGGGCTGCTGCGCGCGGGCTCGCGGCGATGACGTAAAGGGGCGGGACACGCGGTAACCAAGGCGGCGAGCCGCAGCGACTTCCGCCCGGCCTTGCCCTGCTCCGAGCGGGGCTTCGGCGTCGCGCTCGCCCACGCTCCCGGCGGGGAGTGGTGGAGGGAGGGGGCGTGTCGGGAATTTCCGCCCATCTCGGGGCGGGGCCAACTCCGTGGTTCCTTTGCGTTTCCGGGCTGCGAGGCAGCTGTCGAGGCTTCAGGATGCTGGACACAGAGAGACTCGGTGAGGGGGAGGGTATGGGAGGGGAGGGGAGGGGAGCGGAGCAGCAGCTGGGAATGACTTTTGACCTCTAACCTGTGACCTTTCCCCCGTAGTGCTGCCTCCCCCCGATCCCTTGAACCTGCCCCTTGGAGCTCTGGAAGTGGGCTGCACTGGGCACTGGGAGCTGCTGAACGTGCCTGGGGCTCCACAAAGCACTGTGAGTGAGTTTTGAGTGTCATCTTTGACCCGGGAGGCTAAAAGTGACCCCTCTCCAGGACCTCACCTTCCTGTGACTGGACAGACCCCAGCCTCCAGGAGCTCCAGTGGGACACTAGCTCTCAGAACTGCGCTTTCCTGCGTGACTTTCCTCCTTGGAAGTTTGTTCTTTCTGCATGCTTCCAGGCACTTGGCTGAGACCTCGCTTTTCAGCTTCTGAATCTGAAGCCGGGTGTGGCTCATGCCTTTAATCCCAGCACTTGGGAGGCGGAGGCAGGCGGATCTCTTGAGTTTGAGGCCAGCCTGGTCTATAAGAGCTAGTTCGAGGACAGGCTCCAAAGCTACAGAGAAACCTTGTTGGAGGCCAGTTTGGTCTACCTATCAAGTTCCAGGCCAGCCAGGGCCTCATAGAGAGACTTCATCTCGAAAAAAAAAAAAAGGAAGAAGAAGAAAAAGACCTAGGAATGGCTTAGCCCAGAGGTTCTCAACCCCTTGCATGGGCAAATGACCCTTTAACAGGGGTTGCATATCATATATCCTGAATCTCAAATATTTACAATTCATAACAGGGCTGGGCAGTGGCGGCACACGCCCAGCACTCCACTCGGGAAGCAGAGGCAGGAGTTGGAGGCCTGCCTGGTCTATAAGAGCTAGGCTCCAAAGCTACAGAGAAGCCTTGTCTTGAGAAAAACCAGAACAAACAATTCATAACGGTAACAGAACCCCACTTAGGAAGTAGCAGCAGTACTGCAGGGTTGGGAACCACCGGCTCGGTCGATAACGTGCTCACCACGTGTGCCTGATGAGATGCGTGTAAAAGAGGGAGAAAGCCAGCCCCAGAGTCGTCCTCTGGCTGCCATGTGCTGTAGCGTGTGTGTGCCCATGCCCACATGTTACACAAATCCCTGTATATAGTCACATGCTGTTACTACTACAGAGTCATTCCGAATGCAGATTCCCAGCTGAGTAGGTAGCCAAGTTGGTATAGTGTTTGCCTGGCATACACAAAGACCTGGGTGACATTCATGTGTGGCATTGCATGCTTGTCACCCCTTAGTTCTAGGTCATGTTTACATATATATGAAAATACATGATGTATGGGATATATCAAGTCGCATGCAAACCTGGGGTACACGAAACCCTGTCCTAAGATAGGAACGCAAATGGCTGTGTCTGGCCTCCATGCGTCCGGAATGCATAGTTTGCTTTAGTCAGTGTCCCAGGTACCTCGGCTGCAGGTGGGTTTTGCTTAGCCTTCGGGCTTTGCTCATCCGATCGCCTCGGCTTCTGCTGGAGACATCCACCATGGGATCTAAACACAAATGCCCGTCGCCTCTTCTGTCTGCACTCTATCCGTTCCTAATGGTTCTCACCTTGCCCTTGTCCCAGCTACCCCACGGCCTCCCTCCCTGTGCCCCTGACCTACAGCAGGAAGCAGAGCAGCTGTTCCTCTCGTCTCCCGCCTGGCTTCCTCTGCATGGTGTGGAACACTCAGCTCGGTGAGGAGTCTGCAGGGCCCAGCTAGGGGGTGGACCACCCAAAGGGAGCAGGGATGGCAAGGGAGCTGACCCCCCAGTTCCTTTCCTTTTCTCCAGAAAATGGCAGAGGAAGAGGGATCCCTGGTCTCTTCTGGCTGTTTTGGGGGCTCCTGTCCCATCCGACCTTCAGGCCCAGAGACACCCAACCACAGGCCAGATACTGGGCTACAAGGAGGTGAGAGGTCAGAGACCACAAGAGACAGATCTGGGAGAACAAGTCGGAGCAGACCGGGTCTCACCGGGACTCCAACCTCTTGTCTCAGGTCTTGCTGGAGAACACAAACCTGTCGGCCACAACCTCCTTGTCCCTTCGCCGGCCTCCAGGGCCAGCCCCCCAGTCACTATGGGGCAACCCAACACAGTACCCTTTCTGGCCTGGTAAGTTGTACATGGTGGGGGTAGAAGCGAGTGTCTTCATGTCTAGGGAACGGGTCCCTGCTGATGCTGAACCCCATGTTTCCCCAGGTGGGATGGACGAGCCCACCATGACAGATCTGAGCACTCGGGAGGAAGCTGAGGAGGAGATAGACTTTGAGAAAGGTGAAGTGGC
>NW_004949185.1:1368807-1374270 GCF_000317375.1 Microtus ochrogaster
CCAGCAGGCTGCTGCTAGCTGTCCTGTACATGCGTGAACTATGGGAAAGGGGAAAAACTGTTCTCTCTAGTTTCCCTGAAAAAAGTGGCCACAGCTGCTGTGCATACGGCAGAGCGCTGTGACTGTCATGTGACGGAACAGTTGGGCGGCCGATGTCTTGGTGGCTGATGCTGTCCCTCTGGTCTGGTCCTCAGATCTTCTCACTGTCCCACCTGGCTTCAAGAAAGGCGTGGATTTTGCTCCCAAGGGTAAGTGTGAGGAGGATTTGTAGGGATGCCCTGCTCCCGCCGCCGGTGTGCGAATCTGACAGGTTGCTGTTGCTCCTCAGATCACCAAGCTCCTGTGCCAGGTTTGCTCAGCCTCAGCCGCCTGCTGGAGCCCCTAGATCTGAGTGGAGGCGATGAGGACGAGGGTGAGCCAGCAGGAGGCCCTGGAGGGGGCACTGCTGCCGCCTCTCCATGCAGTGCTCCCCTGGGCCGAGCAAGCAGCTTGGAGGACCTCGTGTTGAAGGTTGGTGGTTACCGGTGATGGAGGCATGCGAGATGGGGCCTGACTGCAGCAGGGGTGGGTTCGAGGGTAAGAGTGAGCTATCTGGGGATGAGTGGCAGTCAGGAGCGCTCTGGCTGTATGTTTATCACTCCTGCCCGACATTTCCAGGAAGCATCCACAATCGCATCCCCCCTGGAGCCTCCGAAACCTGCACCCCAGGAACAGTGGGCCGTACCTGTGAATGTCACCTCCCCTGTAGGTGATTTTTACCGTCTCATTCCTGAGCCTGCCTTCCAGGTACTGCACCCAGGTCTTACTTCACCTCTTGGTAGCCCCGACCCTGGCCTTGCCCCTTAGCCCAGCCTTGTCCCCTCTTCACCAGCGCCCACATACGGTCCCAGCCCTGCACTGGCCTTCTCCTGTGGGCAGGTAGAGGGGCCCTGTCCTACAGCCCTGTCCGTTTTCTCTCGCGCAGTGGGCGTTTGAGCCAGATGTGTTTCAGAAGCAGGCCATCCTGCACTTGGAGCAGCATGACTCTGTCTTTGTTGCGGCTCACACATCCGCCGGGAAGACAGTGGTGGCTGAATACGCCATTGCCCTGGCCCAGAAACACATGACCCGGTACACGTGGCTCCTCAGCCTTCCCTCCTCCTGCATCCTTTCCGAACCTCCCCTCTACCTTATCCCTTAGATAGGAGGTTCAGGAGAGGCCGGGATAGGGTTCAGAGAGAAATGAAAAGGTCTAGGAGAGAAAGAGAAATGGGGCCAGATGATGACCTGGGCTAGCTTAGGAAGGGCTGGTGTCATGAAGGAGGGTTGGAGGACTGTCAGTGTGAGGGGCGGGGCTCCGGCGGGCAGGAGGGCTGTCAGTGTGAGGGGGGACGCCAGCGGGCAGGAGGACTGTCAGTGTGAAGGGCAGGGCTCCGGCGGGCAGGAGGGCTGTCAGTGTGAAGGGCAGGGCTCCGGCGGGCAGGAGGGCTGTCAGTGTGAAGGGCAGGGCTCCGGCGGGCAGGAGGGCTGTCAGTGTGAGGGGGGGCTCCGGCGGGCAGGAGGGCTGTCAGTGTAGGGGGGACTCCGGCGGGCAGGAGGGCTGTCAGTGTCGGGGGGACGCCGGCAGGCAGGAGGGCTGTCAGTGTGGGGGGGGACGCCGGCGGGCAGGAGGGCTGTCAGTGTGGGGGGGGCTCCGGCGGGCAGGAGGGCTGCCAGTGTGAGGGGGGGCTCCGGTGGGCAGGAGGGCTGTCAGTGTGGAGGGGGGGGCTCTGGCGAGCAGGGGGGTGCTCTAGCTGTGGGTCTGTGAAGAGCCTCTGACTATCTGCCCTGTCTCCAGTACCATTTACACGTCTCCAATCAAAGCCCTGAGCAACCAGAAGTTTCGGGATTTCCGGAACACATTTGGGGATGTGGGGCTGCTCACAGGGGACGTGCAGCTGCACCCAGAGGCCTCCTGCCTTATCATGACCACAGAG
This sequence comes from Microtus ochrogaster, assembly GCF_000317375.1. Taxonomy (NCBI): domain Eukaryota; kingdom Metazoa; phylum Chordata; class Mammalia; order Rodentia; family Cricetidae; genus Microtus; species Microtus ochrogaster. The sequence goes on from NW_004949185.1 coordinate 1,370,763, forward strand.
ATCCTTCGGTGAGAGGGGTCTCCCAGGTGGGTTTGGGGGTGAGCACCCCTGCAGAAGCAGGGTAGACAGCTGCTGAGGAGTCAGCCTGGCGCTGCTTCTCCCCAGCTCCATGCTGTACAGCGGCTCAGACGTCATCCGGGACTTGGAGTGGGTCATCTTTGATGAAGTCCACTATATCAATGATGCTGAGGTGCGTGGTGGGTGGGTCTCATCACAGAGCCCTGTCCCACATACCCTGAGGACCTTTCTGTCTCTGCTCCCTGACTGACCTGTCTCCTCTGCTGACGTGTGCAGCGTGGGGTCGTGTGGGAGGAGGTGCTCATCATGCTCCCTGACCACGTCTCCATCATCCTTCTCAGTGCCACGGTCCCCAACGCCCTGGAGTTTGCTGACTGGATTGGGTGAGACGTGTGGCCTGGGTGCTTGACTGAAAAGTCTGCGCTCTATGCGCTAGACCTCAGTTTGCCGAGCTTCGGGAAAGGGGCTGGAGGTTGAGAATACTCACGCAGAGACAGACCGACACATAGACCTTTTAACACTGATACCAAAGCCCCCCTTTATTAACACCATGTAGACTTAAATACCCTGCAGCCAATGGCCAACAGGTGAAAATCCCATCCTCTGATCCTCTAGCTAGGCATAGCTTCTAGTAACTTCAATTAGGAGGCTCTAGACAGGGAAGAGCAGCTGAAGGCCAGGACTCATTAGTCCCAACAGAAAAGGACCACGGTGTTCCTTGGTTGGGGTTGGGGCGCTCAGGCCACTGCAGTGTGGAGGGGGTCAGACTATGGAGCCAGGAAATAACCGCACCTGAGTGGCTGCCGAACCCCACCCCCAGCCTGAGGTTGGGGCCCCAGAACATTTTTGCATGCTGAGATGGGATGGTGGGAGCCATCCGTCTGGACAGGCATATTCCAGGGTCCTAAGAGGCTGGGACAGGGCAGAGGTTGACCTTGAACCAGTGGAGTTAAAGTGGAGATGAAGTTGTGGGTTCCTCCCACGCCTTCTCTGACCAGCCCTCTTCCTCCAGGAGGCTGAAGCGGCGGCAGATCTTTGTGATCAGCACAGTTGCCCGTCCTGTCCCCCTGGAACACTATCTCTTCACAGGAAACAGCCCCAAGACGCAGGGGGAGCTCTTCCTGCTGCTGGACTCCCGAGGGGCCTTCCACACCAAGGGGTAAGTCCAGGGCTGGGTGCCATGGCCGGGCCTGTGCTGGGCCTCACGCCCTTGCTCTGTGCTCAGGTACTATGCTGCAGTGGAGGCCAGGAAGGAGAGGATGAGCAAGCATGCCCAGACCTTTGGGGCCAAACAGCCCACGCACCAGGGGGGGCCTGCACAGGTGAGGACGGGCAGCGGTCAGCCCCGGTCCCTGCTGGAGGGGTGGACTTGAGGTCTGCATCCTGCTCTACATAAGCCTACTTAACCCTGACTCTCTCTCCCACCTCCACATAACCTCAGGACCGAGGGGTGTACCTGTCCTTGCTGGCTTCCCTCCGGGCCCGGGCTCAGCTGCCTGTGGTCGTGTTCACCTTTTCCCGAGGCCGCTGTGATGAGCAGGCTTCAGGCCTCACCTCTCTGGATCTCACTACAAGCTCGGAGAAGAGCGAGATCCACCTCTTCCTGCAGCGCTGCCTTGCACGGCTCCGAGGCTCTGACCGACAGCTACCCCAGGTGCGTCCCTCTAGATACGGGTGGGGGTGTGGTGGTCCTAGACCTGGCCCTGCCGAGGGGGCCTCCTACACCTTCTCTGACCTGCTCCCCTCCCCGCTGCAGGTCCTGCACATGTCAGAGCTCCTTCGCCGGGGCCTGGGTGTGCACCACAGTGGCATCTTGCCCATCCTTAAGGAGATCGTGGAGATGCTGTTCAGCCGAGGGCTGGTCAAGGTGAGCAGGGGGGTGAGAGGGCTAAGACATAGGCAGGACAGTGCAGTGGTTAAGAACCTGGGCCCTGGGTTTGAATTCCAGCTTCAGAACCCTAGTGACCTCTAGATTTCTCATCTTAACCCTACATGGGGATGTACAGGAGACAGCTCAGGTGGTCCAGGGAGACCTCTACAGCGGGGGAGTGTAGGAAAAGTCACTAATTAAGACGCAAACTGGAATGCTCTCAGGAAACACAGCTAACGGTACAGTCAGGACTGCTGCACTCAGGAAGTTCGCTAACTGCGTATATGGCCAGAGATGTGGGCTCTTGCCAGTCTGCCAGTGTTTGGTATCCAAGCGCTGCCGGTTTTCTGCCTCGGCACTATTTAAGCAGATCAATATAGTATACCTTTTGGCACTAAGGGCCATTCTTGGGGTATTTATTACAGAGAAACTCGGCCTGGTCCGTGAGGGAACATATGCGTTGCTTTGTTCTCCTGTCCTGCTTATGACAGGGTCAGATCTCAAGCCCATATCCTGGGGGACCAGGGTCGAAAGACTGGCTGACAAACAGAATGCCCTCCACTGGGACAGTGGCTAGGTAAATGTAGGGGGTGTCCCCCAGAGACGAATCACTACCTCAGTCACAAGCAGTGACTGCTAAGACAAGAACACGGATGGACATGGGAAGTAGACAACACTCAGATGTATAGCTGTGTTTGTGTGAGCTATTATACAAGCACAAAGCCAAATAGTCTGTGATAGTGTTCACACACAAAGATTCAGCTGGGGATGGAGGTGGGCTGTGGACGCTAAAGAACTAGGTAGCCGGCTAAGCAGAGTGAGGGAAAATACCTGCACTGTGGGTCTCCTAAGACGAGGCTCCCCGGTGGGGTGAGCTCTGCCTGAGCTGGGCATAGACAGGACCTTTTTGCTGACCCATTCTCCCCTTCTGCCCCAGGTCCTGTTTGCCACCGAGACCTTTGCCATGGGAGTAAACATGCCAGCGAGGACTGTGGTGTTTGACTCCATGCGCAAACACGATGGCTCCACCTTCCGGGACCTGCTGCCTGGGGAGTACGTACAGATGGCAGGCCGGGCGGGCCGGAGGGGCCTGGACCCCACGGGTACAGTCATCCTGCTCTGTAAGGGCCGAGTGCCTGAGATGGCAGATCTACACCGCATGATGATGGTGGGTAGAGCGGAGGAGGCCGGGCTGGGTGTAGCTGCGGGCACCAAATAGATCCCTTAGCCCAACTCTCCTCTCTTCTGATGAGTTCATTCTCCTGGGAGCAGTCAGAAGTGAGCAAGTCTAGCCTTAATCCCTGCACAGGGAGGCAGAGGCAGGCAGATCTCTGAGTTTGAGGCCAGCTTGGTCTACAGAGCGAGTTCCAGGACAGCCAGGGCTACACAGAGAAACCCTGTCTCGAAAAACCTAAAACAAAAAAAATCGAGCAAGTCCCAGGGGACATCACTTCCTCTTGCTTTGCTGCCACTGTGGGTATGGCGCCCAGTGGGGGCCTTTGGGAGTCCAGGTCTTTCGTTTTGTTCCCTGATGTGAGCAGGGGGTTGGTTTGAGGCTTCCTGGCTGCAGAGCTGGGACCAGAATATGGCCAGGGCACGCAGGTCCCACTTCTTACTGAC
>NW_004949185.1:1374992-1384532 GCF_000317375.1 Microtus ochrogaster
CCATGATCCTCAACCTGCTGCGGGTGGACGCCCTCAGGGTGGAGGACATGATGAAGAGGAGCTTCTCAGAGTTTCCATCCCGCAAGGATAGCAAGGTGAGGAGTTGAGGGTGGCCAGCACAGCAAGCAGGTCAAAGCCGGCCAGGAGAGGTGGGTGGGCCAGTGGGGTGGGGTAGGAGAGCAGGCTGGGCTTTCAGATTGGATACAGCCTCCCACTTTCTACTCAGGCCCATGAGGAGGCTCTGGCTGAACTCACCAAGAGGCTGGGGGCCTTGGAGGAACCTGACGTGACTGGCCAACTGGCTGACCTGCCTGAGTATTACAGCTGGGGAGAGGAGCTGACAGAGACCCGCAACATGATCCAGGTGAGGAAGTGGGGGTGTTGGGGAGATGGTAGGAGGGACAGTGGCTGACACTGCTTCTGGATTTAGCCCCAGAGCCCTGGTCTCACATCTCCCATGTGCCTGTCTTGCTCTCCAGCGACGCATCATGGAGTCTGTGAACGGGCTGAAATCTCTCTCCACGGGAAGGGTGGTAGTTGTGAAGAACGAGGAGCATCACAATGCCTTAGGCGTGATCCTGCAGGTGAGGACAAGGGGGGGTCCTCACCCCCACGGAGGTGTGCTCATTTCTGCTCGTCATCATTTTACGCCTGTCTCTGTGCCTGGTCCCCAAGACCCCTGTCCAGGGTGGGCATACTATGTCCACATTTGTTCCTCTAGGTCTCCTCAACCACCAGCAGAGTGTTTACAACGTTGGTCTTGTGTGATAAGCCTGTTGTGTCTGAGAGCCCACGGGACAAGGGGCCAACCACTCCGGACGTGCCCTACCCAGACGACCTTGTGGGCTTCAAGCTGTTCCTGCCTGAAGGTGAGCTCCTTGTGGTGGTGTGAACAAGGATGCCTGGGCCATGGCGAAGTCTGACCTGACTGGCTTTCCAGGGCCCTGTGAGCACACCGTGGCCAAGCTCCAGCCAGGAGATGTGGCTGCCATCTCCACCAAAGTGCTCCGGGTGAACGGGGAGAAGATCTCTGAGGACTTCAGCAAGAGGCAGCAACCAAAATTCAGGTCAGAGACTTGGGGAACCTTTTCCAGGGAGGGGCACGCCCCAGTGGGTGTGTATGTACAAAGGGACCATGCAGTGGGGAGCCGAGGGGTGTCCTCAGCAAGAGGGGCTCCTGTGGCAAAGACGCCTCTTGGTCCAGATCACAAACCTGTTCCCCCTTCAGGAAGGACCCTCCCCTTGCAGCTGTGACCACTGCAGTTCAGGAGCTGCTGCGTCTTGCTCAGGCCCATCCATCAGGGCCCCCGACCCTTGACCCTGTCAACGACCTGCAGCTCAAGGATGTGTCAGTGGTGGAAGGTGGGCTCCGGGCCCGGAAGCTGGAGGAGCTGATCCGGGGGGCTCAGTGTGTGCACAGCCCCCGGTTCCCTGCCCAGGTAGCAAGCTGAGGCAGCTTTTCCTCCCTGGTCCCTATGGTCTGGGTACTCCTCTCTCAACCCTGTGCACCCCTGCTGAGGGCTGAGGAGCTAATGGTCTCTGCTGTGGTTTTCTTTAGTACCTGAAGCTGCGGGAGCGAAGGCAGATTCAGAAGGAAATGGAGAGACTGAGCTTCCTACTGTCTGACCAGTCGCTGCTGCTGCTCCCCGAGTACCACCAGCGCGTAGAGGTGAAAGAGCAGGGCGGGGCATGAGGTGGGAGAAGCCTGGAGGGCAGTCAGGCTCTGCAGCCCTCGCCTCTCCTGCAGGTGCTCCGGACCCTGGGCTATGTGGATGAGGCTGGCACGGTGAAGCTGGCAGGCCGAGTGGCCTGCGCCATGAGCAGCCACGAGCTGCTCCTCACAGAGCTCATGTTTGACAATGCGCTGAGCGCCCTGCGACCAGAGGAGATTGCAGCTCTGCTCTCCGGCCTGGTCTGCCAGAGCCCCGGTGACCCTGGGGATCAGCTCCCAAGCACCCTCAAACAGGTGGGGGCCATCACCCCCCTCTTGTCTTGTGCATCCCTAACCGCACTCCCCCTACCCAGTCCCCGTAGGTGTCTCCCAAGGTGTGCATAGCCTCTTCCAGATCAGGGGCCTTGACCTCTCCTTACTATCTGCAGGGGGTGGAGCGTGTCAAAGCTGTGGCTAAGCGGATTGGTGAGGTTCAGGTGGCCTGTGGCCTGAACCAGACAGTGGAAGAATTTGTGGGAGAGCTGAATTTTGGGCTGGTTGAAGTTGTGTATGAGTGGGCTCGGGGTATGGTAAGTACCTGGGTTTGGCAGGTGGCTGGCTGGGGAAGGTTGTCCAGGCCTGGCACATTTAGCCTTCACTCTGCTCTCCCCATAGCCCTTCTCCGAGTTGGCCGGGCTCTCAGGGACCCCAGAAGGCTTAGTGGTCCGCTGCATCCAGCGCCTGGCTGAGATGTGTCGCTCGCTTCGAGGAGCAGCCCGTTTGGTAGGGGAGCCCGTGCTGGGCGCCAAGATGGAGACGGCAGCCACCTTGCTGCGGCGGGACATTGTCTTCGCAGCCAGCCTCTACACCCAGTAAAGGGCATGTTGGGCAAAAGCGAGTAATAAAACAGCAAAGGAGAATGCTTGGAGTATTGGGCGGGGATGGCTGTACTCAGACGCACCAAGACACCTGCTTTTATTATCTGCATGGAGTCCAGACTGGTGTGTCCCCTGAGGCATCAGTCCTTGGGGGAGGGAGTCTTTGAGAGTGCCGGGAGGTCTTGAGTCATGGCTTCCACATACCATGTGGGCAGGAAGGCATAGGGTGCATCCCGATGGACAGACACAGTGACTGGGCCACCAGGTTCCCAAGAGAAGAGGTGAACAAGCCTGGAGGAAGATGGAGGTGTGGGGTGAAGCCAGAGACCGAGCCGAGATCCAGAGGTGGTGCACAAACCTCAAGTCCTTACCTGGGGTCATCCTGGACAACTGTGCTCTGGGCAAAACTAAGGAAGGCAGCACAGAAGTTCATGCACACAGAGGGACTCCAGCCATCCCGGTCATTCTGGAGGAGGCACAAGAGGCAGAGGACGGTGGGGTGGGAGAGGAAGGCAGATGGCAAGGGACACTGGACCTAAGGTGGCAGCCGTGATGCCCTGCCTTACCCTGACATTTTCAAACATCTCCATGGTAGGAAAGGTCTTTAAGGAACAGACGAAACCTTCTGGGTTCCGGAAGCCGGCGACAACATGTGGGACCCCTGGGAGGAACGACTGAGCCCACCACTTTAGAAGCTTGTGTCTGACAGGAGAGGCAAAGGGTCAGCAGGACACCCCCCCCCCCAGGCTCCCTCTCCATCCCAGGCTCTCCTGGCCACCGGCCTGAACCTGTAGAAGTTCCTCCACTGGCCAGGGCTGTGCATCTCCTTGGAGGTCTTGAGCTCCACATAGCAGGCGGGGGGCTGTGTGGATGGGGCCTGGGGGTTCATGCAGTCTACCTCCCCGGAGAAGAGCAGAGGGTGGCTTCCCAGGCGGCTGCGTAGCACAGAGCAGAAGGCCACGTTGGTGTTAACCTCCCCGGAGGGGTCTGGGGAGCCTCCAGGTTTGTCTGTGCAAGGAGAGAAGCAGCAGCAGCAGCAGCAGGGGAAGGGGCTCTCGACCTCTGAGGGAGGGGAGGGGGCCGCACACCAGGGACAGCTCTCACCTGCACACATGTACTGCTCAAATTTGTAGCCCATGTACATGAGCTCCCGCAGGAGGGGCGGCCTGGCTAGCCTCTGAGCCCGAGCAGCCGGGGTCTCCACCTCACTTAGGTACAGTGTCCCTTGGAACCGCGAGGCTGCCAACTGCCAGCCTTCCTGCCGCTCATACGGCGTGGTCAGCAATTTTGTCAGGTGTCCTCGCCATGTTACTGTGGCCCCTGCCAGCCAGCCCGGACCCCTGAGAGGGAAGAGTTTGGGGCTAGTGGTCTGACCGAAGCCTTGGCTCAGGTGAGCTACAGTCCCTGCTAAAGCCCGTCTGGCTCTCCTCACTTCAGGAGCTAAAAGCGGGTCTGCAGATGAGCTTGCGCGCAGGGCTTCGCTCACCCCTCCAGCTGGTGTCGGTGCTCCAGAAGCCAGCGCAGCAAATGGTCCAGCCTCTCCTTGACTTCCTCATCCCGGGGCTGGTATCTATCAGGATACCCATCTCTGAGGTCAAAGTCGGGGCCTGGACCGTTGATAGGGGGCGGGCTGTAGTAACGCAGGGCTCGGGCATCTCCATGGTACTGGCGCTGGGCGTCCAGGGAGAAGCAGCCCAGTTCGGAAGGGCGCCGGTAGAAGGGGAAGGGGCCAGAGTACAGAGCAGGCTCCGTGCGCAGTGAGGACAGTGGACGCGGGAGCTGGTTCCAAGGCTCCGCCACCTCTGTCTTCTCTGCTTTTCTCTTGGTTCCTTTGGGCTCCATGAGCTCCTGAGAGGACAGGGTTTGCACTTTAAAGCGGATGAGGACAGAGTGAGCCCAGCGCCGTGCAGCGCCTGCCCCTCCTCATTCAGGAGCCCAGCGTCTCTTACCCGTCCACGGCCACCCAGACGCGGCGAGCTTAAGAAGTCTAGGCTTAGCAGGGCAGTGGTGGCGCACGCCTTTAATTCAGAACCCGGGAGGCAGAGGCAGGGGGATCTCTTTGAGTTCGAGGCCAGCCTGGTCTACAGAGCGAGTTCCAGGACAACCAGGGCTGCAGAGAGAAACCCTGTCTCGAAAAAAACAACAACAAAAAGTAGTTCGGGCTTAGAGCAAAGAGCTGGTTACCTCAAAGCTCCCAGCCCTGGTTTCCACCTTCTCTACGCTCTGCCGTCGGGGCAGCCCGTCAGAAGCCCTCCGGAGAGGCTGCAAAAGTGTCGTGGCCGCGTCTAATGACGCAGTCATCACCCTCAGGCACTGAAGGGCGACGGCGCGGCCGGCGGCGGCGCCTGAAGCCGGTCCCAGGTGGACGCCCGCGCGCCCCACGGGAGAGAGCGCTGCCGCCCGGAGCCAATCGGCAGCGGCGCGGGCGCCGGAAGTGGAGCTGGCCCCGCCCCTCACGGACGCGTCCGAGGCGCTGTCGTCATCTCGCCGCGTTTCCGGGCGCGCTTTCCCGGAAGCGGCGAGTCCCGGGCTATGAGTCGCAAGAGACAGCTCCTGGCTTCTGAGGCCTTTGGAGTGAAGCGGCGGCGGGCGCCGGGGCCCGGGAGAGCGGATCCTCTGAGGGCGGGCGCAGGTAACCATGGCAACCCGGGCGCGGCGGGCCCGAGGGTCGCGGCCCTCGGAGGAGGACCCAGGGTAGGTAACCGTGGCGACCCGGCGGTGGGGCGGCGGGCCGGCCCTCGGCGTCCGACCTGACCCCGCGCTCCCCGGCAGGGTCCGCGCGCGAGGCGGTGGAGGAGCTGGCGCGGCTGTTCCCCCGGGGGCTGTTCGAGGACGCGCTGCCGCCCATCGCGCTGAGGAGCCAGGTGTACAGCCTGGTGCCGGACCGGACGGTGGCCGACCTGCAGCTGGTGAGGAGCGCTCGGGAGACCATCGGCGGCCCCCGCCCCGTCCCGCCCGGTCATTCCGACCCTCGCCAGCCCCTCAGGCAGACGTCAGCTCACACAGCCTCTCCGTGCTGTTTCGGGGTCACTAGCGAAGGCCTAAGTGGGAGAGCTGAGTCTCGTGTCAACTCCCCGATTTCCCAGGCGATGGACTTGGGAAATGGGTTAGTGGATCGAGGAGGGGAGCGCTGAGCGGCCGGCTGAGCTGGAGGCAGTAGATCCGTGTACTCGACCGTTGGCTATGGTGGCTGCAGATCCTTCTGGGCCTCTGAACACCAGGCAAAGTCATGAGGCGGAGTGAGACCCCTAGGGAGGCTAGACAGGTGCTGTATCCCGGTAACCAAGTTCAGAAGGTGATGAAAGCCAGGCTGCTCCTCGTCAGACAGAAACAGGAGGTACGGGTTGCACAGCCTTTAAGGTTTGTGAAGGCCTGCTTCACAAGATCCTGGGGATAAGGCATAAGGATCACAGTCACCTCCCAGTTAAATCCGGCGGGCAAGTCTCAGTGTCCGTGTTACCAGAACTCCTCACAGACCACCGAGTCAGAGGTCTTAGCACCGTGAAAGCCGCTCACAAAGAGACAGCAGTGCGGGACAATGCATCCACACAGCTCCGCACCTTCTGACCGGCACTTCTCAGCTTCCGTCACAGATTCCCCTGGCTTAGCTCTGCCCTTACATGGCTCTGGAGTTTCTGACCCCCGAGAAAAGGCCATAGATTCAATCCAAGTATATTTAAGAGATGTTTTGATTACTGCTAGCAGGACAGCAATCTTGGGCCATTCGAAGGGGGAGCGAGGGAAGGGTTTTTACAAAGGTAAAAACCACAAGGAGCTGTTCTGCCAAGGTAGTCCTAGACTGTCTGCCTAAGTAGGGGACAGAAACCAAAAAGCAGTCAGTCATAACAAGTAGGCTGTACATTTCTGAGTCAGGGCCACCGGGAACTTTTCATCTGGGCACGCAGACAAACAGCTAGTAGGTACTCATACAGAGGCCGAACTTCAAATGGAGCTCCATTATCCAACACAACATTCGTAAGTTATTTAGGGCCAGTGAGGTGGCTGGGTGGGTAAAGGGTACGCCCAGCTGGACACCAGAGTTCGATTTCTGGTACCCACGTGGTGAAGGAGACCCATTCCCACAGCTGTCCCCCGACTCCTCATGCAGGCCACAGCATTTGCGTTCTTCCCCATAATAAATAATTTTTTTTATTTTTTGCAAAAAAAAAAACCCTATAAGAGTTGCATGAGAGAAATGCAAACATGTTCACACGTTTTGTTTTATAACCTGACTGACTGCCTTACACCCGAGACCTCCTGTTCCAGCCTCTCTAGTGGTGGGATGACAGGAGCCCTCCATGACACTTAAACTTTTGTTTTTGAGTTCTTTGGGGCAGGATTTCCTGTAGTTCAGCTCGTCTGGAACTCACTGAGGTGACCTTGAACTCTGATCCTCTTACCTCTACCTCCTAAGTGCTGGGGTTACTGGTGTGCACCACCATCTGAGGCCTGGCACCCACCCCGATACGAAGATGTTACTCCTGTAGTCCCCACCTGGACAGAGTAGAGAACACGGCCAGCTCCCTCCATCGACTTTTTCCCACGGTGACCACTACTTTGACTTTCCTCATATTATATGTGTGTGTTCATCAAGAACAGCTGGTTTCATGCCTTTTTTACCTCGACAGTGAGATCACACTGTGAGTCTTACGGTCTGGTCTATTCATGTTGCTCTAAGAACATGCCAGAGGCCATTTAGTCTATGTTAGAAACGGCAGAATTCATTTCTTACAGCTGTGAAGGTGGAGGTCCAAGATGACGGCTTCAGCTGGCGCAGTATCTGCTGGGGGTTGACTCCCTGTTTCCAAGATTCTGTCCTTGCTGTTCCTCAATGGCAGAAGAGAGGGGAGCACTGGGCAACTCTTCAGAGCCTTTTTTTTTTTGGTTTTTTCGAGGCAGGGTTTCTCTGTGGCTTTGGAGCCTGCCCCGGAACTAGCTCTGTAGACCAGGCTGGTCCCGAACTCACAGAGATCCGCCTGCCTCTGCCTCCCGAGTGCTGGGATTAAAGGCGTGCGCCACCATTGCCCGGCTTCTTCAGAGCCTTTATTGTAAGGGTTTTGGTTCTTGACAGTGTGGCTCTCTCTCCAGGCACAGTGACCTTCTGGGGGCACTGCTCCTTACTGTCATCATTTGATGGTGCTGGGCCTGGAACTCAGAGCCTCACACAGCTGGGCAAGCGAGGATTCTGCCATGTGTTAATTACCCAGTTTCAGTGATCTGAAGAAGCCTACAGCACTGTATTCATCCAATTCTTGTAATTAGCTGGTTAGTTTTGAGATTATTCTAAGCTGTCTGTAACAATAGTTAATCCATTTTCATGGGTTCCCATGTTATGAACCTGTTCCAGTTTGTGCATCCTTTTGAAACATGTGTTTTTGATGAGTTACAAATTTCATCTAAGATTCAAATTATATTTTCATCATTGATCCATTGGAAGTGTCTTTCTACCTCGTTTGTGACGGTCTGGAGTTAGTAAGATCTGTGCCATATGCTCCAGGCTCGTTACTGTGTTCTCACATGACATTGCGGCCAGAGAATTACCAAGATCACGGTGACCCCAGGCATGGCCTCTTCTGCTAAGTGTTATAGATGTGTATTTGGGAAAAAATATCGTTCAATCACTGATCTCTCTCGCTGAGGTTATAATTGAAATACTCTATTTCTTCACTGATGATCTATTTCCTTCTTCTATGAACTTAAGAGAACTGGATTCATATAATCCTCTGATTTTTTTCATTTACTATTGGCTTTTTATTTGTGTGTGTATGTGCATATATGGAAGTTGGAAGACAGCTAAAGGGAAGGGAGGGTTAAAGTCAGGTCAGCAGGCCTGACAGCAGAGACACCTCACCAGGCCTGTCACCAGCTCTTAAACATCTTCTCTGCGTCCTCTCTCTGCTTTCTTCTGGAACTCAAATTAAGTAGACTTTGAACCCCTGAAGCCACTTCTGTGTTCAGTATTTTTGGCTCTCATATTATTGTATTGAATAGTTTATAATCTCCCTTAGATTAATAATTTGTTTAAAAGTATTTGTTGTCTTTGTTTGTGGCTATGTGCATGTGTGTGTATGTGTGTGTGCCCACGTATGTATGCACCCTCCGAGGCCAGAAGAGGGCACTGGACTTCTAGAGCCACCAGACGTGGTGACTGAACTGGGTGCTCTGCAGCAAGTATTGCGCCCAGTTATATTTGCTCATGAGCTTTGCTCAGATCCGCAAACACTCCTCAGCGTTTCCTTTCTGTCAGAGTCTTTGTTCCCACTTTAATATATCTGTCTGGCAGTTCCTACGATTTTCTGAACTTTTTAATGTTTTTTTTTTATTATTATTTTCGAGACAGGGTTTCTCCGTAGCTTTTTTTGGTTCCTGTCCTGGAACTAGCTCTGTAGACCAGGCTGGCCTCGAACTCAGAGAGATCCGCCTGCCTCTTCCTCCCGAGTGCTGGGATTAAAGGCGTGCGCCACTACCGCCCGGCTGAACTTTTTAATGTTTAAGCAATAAAAAAAAAATTGTTTTAAGACAAAGTCTCACTTTGTAGCTCTGGCTGGCCTGGAACTTCACTCTGCAGACCAGGCTGGCCTCAAACTCACAGATCCGCTGCCTCTGTCTCCCCGGTGCTGGATTACAGGCGAACCCTGCACCCTCATCACTCTTTGGTGCAGTGACTAGTAAGGGTGTGGTTTAGAGGATGTTTCTATGGATTGGTTGAGCTCCCTAGTTGGAAAGGGCTGCTTGACGGTCCACAAGAGTATCTCTCTGCGTGGTAGATGTCCCAATCCTGTCACAGCCCCTGCCCCACCCCCACACAGTGGCAGCCAGACCCCCTGCCCCAGTGCTCAGCTTCTCTTATGTCTTTCTTTCTACTCTCATCTCTGTGGAGACAGAAGGAGCTTCAAGAGCGGGGAGAGATCAAGATCATCCAGCTAGGCTTTGACTTGGATGCTCATGGAATTGTCTTCACTGAAGACTACAGGACCAGAGTACGTGTGCACATGAACATGGGGGGGGGAG
>NW_004949185.1:1385109-1389724 GCF_000317375.1 Microtus ochrogaster
CAAAAGAAACATTATCCCTAGCCCACAACTCATAAACAGTGTCCAGAGCTCTGGTAAGTAGTAAGATTGGGGAAGAGACCAGGAACTATGAGGGAGTAGGAAAAGGGTCTGAGAAGTAGAAGGACCCCAGAGAGGGAGGAGTCAGGATGAGGTGGATAGAGAACCCTGCTCACAGACATCAACTCTGCTTCCAGGTCCTGAAGGCCTGTGATGGCCGACCGTGTGCTGCAGCAGTGCAGAAGTTCCTGGCCTCGGTACTCCCAGCCTGTGGGGACCTTAGTTTACAACAGGACCAGATGACGCAGACTTATGGCTTCAGGGACTCAGAAATCACGTGAGCCATTGTGAGGTCAATAGATCAGGAGAGTGAGAGGCTTGCTAGACACAGGAGGCCTAGCAGGAGCCATGCTTAACAGTGCTCTCTATGAGATCACAGGACGGTAGAGGCTGCAGTGTCCCTAAAGATCACGTTCACAGGGTCCCCATAGAGAAAAGGGAAAAGTACTAATCAAGGTCTTGGTATGGAAGGTGCCTAAACGCACTGTGTGTGAGGTCTCTGGTCTTCCCTGAGAAGTATCAGGCTGAGTGGGGGCGTTCTTAGGTTATGTGTGCCCTCAGACGACCCGCACTCAGGCGCATCTCAGGGCTGTGTCAGTGACGCCTCCTAAGGGAGCTGTTTTACCAGCAGTCATCAGAGGGCCGGGCCTGCTGTGCAGGCTCCAGGGCCATATGCTGAGCACAGCAGGTGTCTGCACCCCGTACTGAAAGGGACGGAGGCAAGTGGATATCCTACAGCAAGGTGTAGCCATACCAGCGAGTCCCAGGTTCAGACAGAGACCCTGTCTCAAAAAACAAGTCAGTCCCAGCATTCAGTGGGCAGAGCAGGTGGATGTCTGAGTTTGATGCCAGCCTGTCATGGTGAGTGCTAGGAGAGCCAGGGCGACAGAGAGAGAGAAAGACCCTGTCTCAAAAATAAAAGGGGGAATGGGGCTGGAGAGGTGACTCAGTGGTTAAGAGCACTGACTGCTCTCCCAGAGATCCAGAGTTCTATTCCCAGCTCCCACAAAATGACTCCCAGCTGTCTGTAACTCCAGTCTCAGGATGCAATGCCCTCTCTGGTCTCCACAAGCCCTGCGTGCATGTGCTGTACAGATAGACATGTTGTCAAAACACCCATACACATACAATATAAATGTCTTTTTAAGAAAGTTGAGAGTATTGTACATACTTAATGTAAACCTGTGGCCTCTATATGCTTGTATGTACTTGTGTACTTATATGCCTGCATGCACACACACACACATACATGTACACATACAAGCAAGGTTATAGAGGAAAAATATACAGAAGGACACTCAGGCAGGGATGGTGGAAACTGCCTTGGGTTGTCTGTGTTTCTGGACACTTGGAGTCTACACATCAAGAGTTGGGGAACAGGGATTCCCTGGCTGCACTGACCTGGCCTCCCCCAACCTGCAGGCACCTGGTGAACGCTGGAGTCCTCACTGTCCGAGATGCTGGGAGCTGGTGGCTGGCTGTGCCTGGAGCTGGGAGATTCATCAAGTGCTTTGTGAAAGGTGTGCTGCCTAAAGACAAGTCCTCAGTGCCTCAAGAACACTTGGGGGGTCTTTAGGTCTCCATGTTGGACTCACCTCCTTTTCCTGGCCACCTTTCCTCCAGGGCGCCAGGCTGTACTCAGCATGGTGCGGAAGGCCAAATACCGGGAACTTCTCCTGTCGGAGCTGCTGGGCCGCAGGCCCCCTTCGGCAGTGCGGCTCGGCCTTGCATACCATGTGCATGACGTTATTGGGGCCCAGCTAGTGGACTGGTGAGTCTAGTCCTGCATTTCAGGAAAAGCGCAGAGCTCGGGTGGGGTATCCCCAGTCCTGCATCATTCACTAGTGAAGCCCAGTGTGCTGCTTCTTTTCGGAGACTTGGGAGCACACTGTGGGGCAAGGCAGATGCCTCCAGTCTTGTCTTTCTCTTACATAGTGTCCCCACCAGTTCTGGAACCCTCCTTCGCCTTCCGGATACGTGAGGAGTCAATTCTTGTTCTCTGTAACTCACTGAGTGACATTCCTGGATACGTGAGGAGTCAATTCTTGTTCTCTGTAACTCACTGAGTGACATTCCTGGCAGCGCTGCCCCGGGTGGCTGGTGGGTGCCAGGCTCCGCTGCAGCAGTGGTCGCAACTGACTGCGCCTGTGCACTGCATCTCTGTTTCTATGGTGTGGAGCCAGAGCCCTACCAAGGGGACAGGAAGGTGGAGGGAGCAGAAAACTGCCCTCCGGGTCAGCTGGAAATGCCAAATAAAATACTTGTGCCTGTCTCCTTGCTGTCGGTTGTTTACTGTGGTGTGCACAGGTGTCTGTGGATAGGGTGAAGCCACGATTAGGGCTGAGAATTTTGTCTAAGTTCAGAGAGAGAACAAGGATTACTCAGGCCATTTTCCCTGTGTGACTAGGTGTATGCTATTTTCTGAACGGAAGCTTTCGGTTAGAGCCTGCCCCAAGCAAAAGACTGCAGTTCAGTGTGCTGAATGTAGGAGGCGAGGGCTCTGAAGCCATTCCTGATTTGTAGGAACTACAGCAGTCCCGTCCATGTGCCATGCTGGAGCTGTGCACACACACATGGGCTAACACATGTGCATGAACACAGTTAAGGGCGGTGCCTGGTACTGGGAAGAACAAGCACAAACTTCATTTTGGGGCCAAGATTTCTTCAGAGACCCTAATGTTTGGGCTGCTTCCCCAGCACTGGGCCTAGGGCCAGTTGCATTTCTTGGCCATCACGTGGTTTCCCGGCTCATCTGGGCGAGAGGAGGAGCAAGGTCCAGAGTCAAACTGCCCCAAGCCTAGGTTGCCCAGAAGGGAGCAGACCTCTGACCAGACAGGTCTCACCTCCCTGGACCCTGCAGCCATGCGGCTCCTGTGGGGACTGCTCTGGGTGCTGAGCGTCGTTGCCTTGTCTCTGCAGAAGCCCAGGTCCTGGGGCCAGACACTGGGCTTGAAGGGGCGGGTTAGGGGGAGTGGGGTGGTGGGCTTAGGCCGGGTCTGAAGTACCTCTACTATTCTCCCAGGTTGCTCCTCTTCTCCCCCTCTGTGGTGAATTTGGGGGTCCCTCTGTCAGTGGGCTTGCAGCTCCAGGATGCCCCTCCAGGACAGCAAGTAAAAGGATCAGTGTTCCTGAGAAACCAAAATGGTCGCATCTGCACCCCAAAGAAGGATTTTGTGCTCAGTTCAGGAAATGGTTTTGTGCTTCTCAGCCTCGAGGTAACCAGTGCCCACACCCCTGCTGTTTCTTAGGCCTCCCTGTGTACCCTATGCCTGTTTACTTAGTCACAGACAGCAGCTTGCTATGTAACAGCCTGGCTTTGAACTCCCAGCAATCCTCCTGCCTCAGCCTCCCGAGTGCTGTGATCCACCAGGTTCTTCTGTTGCCTTTCATGTTTATTTTTGGTTTGGAAACAGGCTTTCACAGTATAGCCTGGATTGCGAGTGGTAGCTCAGCAGTCCTTCACTGGCCGCCCGAGTGCTGGGGTTACTGCCACACGCCATTATGGCTGGCCTGCCCACTGGTCTTAGCGTCCCTGTCTTGTACTGAGTCCCTTTCGTCTTGGACATTCTCTCCCCGCCTACTCCTGACAGGTCCCACTGCCTTACGTGAGCAACTGTGGCCTCTTTGAGCTACGCAGAGCCCCCCACGTCCAGCTGGTGGCTCAGTCTTCCTGGCTAAAGAGCTCCCTGTCCAAAGCCACAGACACACAGGGCGTCAACCTACTGTTCTCTTCTCGCCGTGGGCACATCTTCGTGCAGACTGACCAGCCTGTTTATAACCCTGGCCAGCGGGGTGAGCCTCCTGCCTCAGCGCCTCTGCTTTCCTCTCCCAGGGTGCTCAGAGCCTGCGCTTGGTGTCCTCTGTGTGAGGTGACCCCACGTTTGGCACCACCCAGA
Organism: Microtus ochrogaster; assembly: GCF_000317375.1. Classification (NCBI taxonomy): domain Eukaryota; kingdom Metazoa; phylum Chordata; class Mammalia; order Rodentia; family Cricetidae; genus Microtus; species Microtus ochrogaster. The sequence continues at coordinate 1,389,063 of NW_004949185.1, forward strand.
GGACTGCTTAGGGTTTAGTCCCCAGCGTCTCCTGGGGTCCCTGCCCCTCTGCGCGGGGGCTCTTACCTCTCATCCTCCACTCTTAGTTCGTTACCGGGTTTTTGCACTGGATCACAAGATGCGCCCTTCCACCGACACCCTCACAGTTATGGTGGAGGTGAGTGCCTGACCTCTGACCTTCCTGACCCTGTGCACTGGTGTGATCTCCCACCTGACCACACTGACACCCCCCACTCCCCCGCAGAACTCTAATGGCCTCCGTGTTCGGAAGAAGGAGGTGTTTGCTCCTACGTCCATCTTCCAGGATGACTTCGTGATCCCAGACATCTCAGAGTGAGCTGCCCCACCTCAGGCCACCCCTCTATTGACACGTCCCTCTGACATAGGGGGTCACGTTCCAGATGCTCTGGCCCTGTGCCCCCCATGCCTCTTCTGGAGGATGCAGGCCATGGGCTGTCTGTGGGTAGCTGAAGTCTCTCCCTTGTCCACTGTCAGGCCGGGGACCTGGACCATCTCAGCGAGGTTCTCAGACGGCCTGCAGTCCAATAGAAGTGCCCGCTTTGAGGTGAAGAAATACAGTAAGTGCTGAAGTGTAGGTGGGGACAGGAGGTGAGGCAGGGCAGCCCTGCGGGAGGGAGCTGTGGAGGACCCTTTGTCTAGTA
>NW_004949185.1:1402309-1403618 GCF_000317375.1 Microtus ochrogaster
CACGCCCTGAGGGCCGACCTGGAGAAGGTACGGTCAGCCCCCCACAGTCACCCTCTGTCCTCGGGAGCCCTGCTCCATCTCTGTAGCACCCCAGGTACTGAACCCCATCACTGCCATGCACTGTGACTGTCCCCCTCCCCTGCAGCTGACGTCCCTCTCTGACCGGTACGTGAGTCACTTTGAGACCGATGGGCCCCATGTCCTGCTGTACTTCGACTCGGTGAGTGTGGAGAGGCACACAGGAAGCAGCTGGGTCTCCATCCTGCCTTGTCAGGGTCGGATGGTGTGGGCACCTGGTGAGGGAAGAGGTGGGGACGTGGCTGGGAGGCAGAGAGCCTTGGAGAGCTCACCTGTCCTGCCTCACCTCGATGCCAGGATGGGCTGTGAGTTCAGCTTGGCAGTCATAAGCCTTCAAGGGTTTATGGGGAGCCAGGGAGAGGTGGGGGCCACTGTGGACACTGGTGCGGGAGCAGGGCCCACGCCTGCGTTCCTGGGGAAGGAGAACTGCCAGGTGAGACAACGTGGGTTGGGAAGCTAACCCCCATGGAGGCTCTCACAGGGAACGTGTGCCTATGATGAGGCTCCGCAGAGGGCCTCGGGCACCGAAGACTGGGACAAGGTCACCATGGTGGCAGTGAAGTCATCAGAGGCCTTGGAGACCCATTTTTCACGTCTAGTGTCAGGAAGATGACAGAATGTGAGGGATGGGTGCTGGGGATAAGGTCACGGTGACCAAGCAGAAGCAAGGCAGGCAGCGGCCTGGCCCTGAGCAGCCTTCTTCCTGGTGCCAGGTCCCGACCACCCGGGAGTGTGTGGGCTTTGGAGCCCTGCAAGAGGTGGCCGTGGGGCTGGTGCAGCCGGCCAGCGCTGTCCTGTATGACTACTACAGCCCCGGTGAGCACTTGGGATGCTTCAGCATGCAGGATCAGGGGGCCCATGGTGTGGGGAGACCCTGGCTCCTGAGATGCCGAGACAGAGAGGAGAGGCCCTCACTCCTGGCTGCTCTTCTCTAGACCACAAGTGCTCTGTGTTTTATGCTGCACCGAGTAAGAGCAAGCTCCTGTCCACTTTGTGCTCTGCCGATGTCTGCCAGTGTGCCGAGGGTGAGTTGAGGCCTGGGTTCCGGGGCTGGGAAATGGGGGCGCCCAGCTGGTCTCAGCTGACTCTTGTCTTCAGGGAAGTGCCCTAAACAGCGCCGCTCTCTGGAGCGAGGGGAGCAAGACAAGGATGGCTACAGGATGAAGTTTGCCTGCTATTACCCCCGAGTGGAGTACGGTTAGTGCCCCTCGGCCTCCATCCTGCTATTACC
>NW_004949185.1:1404758-1406175 GCF_000317375.1 Microtus ochrogaster
ATAAATAAAAGCTTTTGACTGCAAAGTGTCCCTGTGTGTCTGTCTGTAGGTGGGGCAGCCCACCCCCATCCAGGTTTTGTGGGCCTTGCTTAGTTTGTATAATTGTGGATTCTTAGTCTCGGGATCCTCGGGTTGTAAACCTGTGTTGAACTCTCCTTGAGGCCTGTCTAGAATTCAGCCCATCTTGGGGTCCACTAGCCAGTGCTCCAAGTGCCCTATCGCTGGGAGTCACAGGCACTGCCCCCTTAGGGAACCTCTCATCTTTAGACCACACACTCCATGCTATCCTGTATATTTGGAGTTCTGAGGTTTGTTGGCTTGAACTGTGTTGCAGCTTGTTGACCTCGTCAGATTGATTAAGCAATCATCTGGAGTTGTGCAACAGTCAGGCCTCAGGGTGATTATCTGGGTCCAAGGTTGATGCATTGTCCCTGGGATACTCAATATGTCTCACGGGTTCCAACCTCCCTTCCCTTTCTGCCTCACTTCTCCTTCCCAACCTTTTGGCATCTTTGGTATACCTGGGTGAGCTGGAATCCTACCTTCTGTGCTCAGATGGACCTGTCATTGGATCATTCCACAGGGACCATGACCTGTCTAATGTTGTCTGCCCAGTGATTGGTGCCAGGTCCCCTAGGAGACAGAAATGAGAATAGGTTGTTCCTGTGCCCTGGGAGAGGCGACATCAGGGCCTCACTCAATGAGAACAGTACTAGAGCGACGTGGAAGAAGTATTTCCTATGCTTTTTTGTTTTGTTTTGTTTTTGAGACAAGTTCTCAAACTTGCCATGAAGTGTGCACATTTGAATGCTGAGGTTATAAGACATCATCACACCAGGGATTCTGCCATTGCTAGGAACGGAGCCCAGGACTTCATGTGTACCAGGCGAGCACTCTGCCTGCTGAACCTGGATGTTTTCTGACTTTAGGAGACAGGCCTCACACAGCCAACACTGACCTTGAACTCCTGATCCTTGGCTTCCCCGGAATTACAGGAGCACCCCAGCATGCTCGTGGCTAGTCTGTTTGGAAGGTGGAGTTGGGCAACCACCAGCATTCCTGGTCACCCCATCACATAGAGCCCCTGACGGGGTTGGTGGAGGGAGAACTTTGGAGAAACTCCAGTCTTTCTGGGCATTTCAGAACATCAGATCTCTTACAGCTGCCTCAATTTCTCCCAAACCGGCCACCCTGGTTTGCCTGCCTCCAGGCAGCCTTGCTCTACCTGTGCCTCTAACACAGGAGGCTCAAGGGCATGTGGAGGGGAAGGGCAAGCTTTTTCTGTCTCCCATCCCTGATCTCTGGCTGCCAAGGCCAACAAGGGTCCCTCTTCTCCTTTCCTAGTGGTTCTCTGAGACTCCTTGCACTTCTATGGTGAGTTTGGTGGTTTATTTACTTATTTAGGTTTTTCTTTTTT
>NW_004949185.1:1407225-1417104 GCF_000317375.1 Microtus ochrogaster
AACTAAACAAACAAGCAAACAAAAAACCTGTCTGTGTGTATGTATGTGCATGCAATTCCCTCTGGCGTCAGAAGAGGGCACTGGAACTCTAAGCTGGTGTTGTGAACAGCCATGTAGGTGCTGAGAATCGAACTCAGGTCTTCCATAAGGGCAACGAGTACTCTTAAACGCTGAACCACCTCTCCAGCCCTGTGGCACAAGTTCTCATTCTAGAGATGGGAGGCAGAGACAGGAGCATCCCTGGGGTTCAGCGGCCAGCCAGCCTAGTGGATTTGGAAGCCCCAGGAAAATGAAAACTCAGGGTCTTTCCATCTGGACAGACCACCTGAGGTTGACCTTTGGCCTCCACACACGCACCCCCCTCTATCCCCACAAACAGCCTCAACCAAGCCAAGAACAACAGCAAAGAATTGCATAGGGGACCAGTGGGGTGGCACTTCTGTTGCCCCAGATGTTTAAGGGACTGAGGGAGGGTTCAAAGTTTGAGGCCAAGCTACATAGTGAATTCAAGGTTCCCTGGGCAACCTGATGAGATCCTGTCTCAAAGTTAACAATAATGGGGGCATAGGACTGTGAACACAGCTGGCAGGGGAGGGCTTACCCAGAATGTATAAGGTCCTGGGTTCAGTCACCAGTATCACAAATAAAGTAGTAGCAATAATAACCAATAATAAAATACTTGTAGGGACTAGCGGCCGACCCAAAGGCACATTGGGCGGAGACTCCCATTTCTTTCTTTTCTCCGGGATAAGATAAATTCACACCACTCAGCCGACCCAAAGTGGGGCAGGGTGGGCGGGACGGGCCTCAGGGTGGACGCCGCGGCCCACAGGGCTGACACACAGAAAGGTCAGGGTCCTGCATCTCTTCCTTTCTTCTTGATGGATGGTCTCTTTGATCCATGAGCTCCAAGGCCAGCGGGACTGTGCTAACTTGAAAACACACTGCTCTGCGCATGGGACCGCGGTAGGGGAATGGAGGCTAATAACGAACGGCTGGGGCCAAGAGCTATAAAAAGCCTTGTCAGGGCCCCTGCACAAGTGTCCCGCCATGGTGTTACCTGGGCTGCTGCTGCTGCTGCTGCTGCTGCTAGCTGGCACCCGCTGGCTGTGGGGCTGGTGGAAGCTCCGGAGCCTCCGCCTGCCTCCTCTCGCCCCAGGGTTCCTGCACTTTCTACAGCCTAACCTTCCCACCTACCTGTTTGACCTCACCCAGAAACTCGGGCCTGTCTACAGGATTCGCATGGGACTGCAAGGTGAGCCAATCTGCTCTCTTCCGGTGACCTATCCCTCCCAGCTGACACCTGCTCTTTCCCCCAGATGTGGTCGTTCTGAATTCTAATAGGACCATTAAGGAGGCCCTGATCCAAAAATGGGCGGACTTTGCGGGCCGACCCCAGATACCATATGGTAAGAGTTGGGGGCACGGTTTTTTCTTCTTCTTCACTGTGTAGCCCTGGCTGCCCTGAAAATCTTTTTGTAGACTAGGCTAGCCTCAAACTCTCAGAGATACACCTGCTGTGGCTTGCTGCCCTGGCCTACTTCTGGATGGGAGGGGGGGAGGTAGGTCAGGCCTTTGGCTTCCTTGGTTAGTTGTCATTCTCTCTTTCTGCCATCCCTCCTACAGAAAATCTAGACTTGGACCTGTCGCTAGGGGACTACTCGCTAACGTGGAAGGCCCACAAGAAACTCTCTCGCTCAGCTCTGATGCTGGGCGTGCGAGACTCCATGGAGCCCCTGGTAGAGGAGCTGACCCAGGAATTCTGCGAGGTGAGGCCGTGCTCCTGTGGCCTGGCCCTCCCGGGGTCAGCGTCCCTGTCCCCCAGTACCACTCGGTGCCCACAGCCCGTGCAGCCTGCCTCTTCTCCACAGCGCATGCGCGCGCAGGCTGGCGCCCCCGTGGCCATCCAGAAGGAGTTCTCTTTGCTCACGTGCAGTGTCATCTGCTACCTCACGTTTGGAGACAAGGTCAAGGCTGCCCTCTTGCCCCTCGAGCCCCTCCCTCAGGCCCTCCTGACCTTTGCTGGTCCCAAAGTATGCTCTCCTCTTCCGGCAGGACGACATTTTGGTACACACGGTTCACAGCTGTGTGCAGGACTTGCTGCAAGCCTGGAGCCACTGGTCCGTCCAAATCTTGGAAATAATTCCCTTTCTCAGGGTGCGGGAGCACATCCCAGACTCCCCTGGGTTGGGGCGGGATTAGGGGGTGGCTGGTCTCCATCCAGAAGCTGACTCCCCTACCTGTCCCAGTTCCTCCCCAATCCGGGCCTCTGGAAGCTGAAGCGGTTCCAGGAGAACAGGGACGATATCGTAAGGGAGCAGCTGAAGCTGCACAAGGTGTGTGCCGCAGGATACCGCGCCAGCACTAACCCCCCCTAGCCTCAGCCAGTGATGTGCCTGCAGCGCCTGCATCACTGCTGGGCACCCAGCCTGCTCCTTTCCCTGCCCTCTGCAGGACAGCCTGGTAGCAGGCCAGTGGAAGGACATGCTTGACTACATGCTTCAAGGCGTGGAGCAGCAAAGGGAGGGCACGGATGCAGGGCAGCTCCACGAAGGGCACGTGCACATGTCCGTGGTGGACCTCTTCGTCGGGGGCACTGAGACCACAGCCACCACGCTCTCCTGGACTGTGGCTTTCCTGCTTCATCACCCTGAGGTGCATTATGGGAGAGAGTGAGGCTCCTTCCGGCCCCTTGGCCCAGTCCTCTGCCTGGCCTGGGCTCTGCTCACGGGTGCGGGGGCGGGGCTCTAGGCTTAGCTGGGTGGCTGGATAAAGGGGCTGCCGGCTGGGCAACCCTGAGTCACCCAGCGCAAAGCTTGGTCCCCAGATCCAAACTTGTCCCTTCTTCTCAGATCCAGAAGCGACTGCAGGAAGAACTAGACCTCAAGTTGGGCCCCAGTGCCCCCAGCTCCCAGCTCCTGTACAAGAACCGAATGCAGCTGCCTTTGCTCATGGCTACCATCGCTGAGGTGCTGCGCCTGCGGCCTGTGGTGCCCCTGGCCCTGCCCCATCGCACCACTCGGGCTAGCAGGTGACTCCCTGGGTTAAGGGTTGAGTGAGAACCACCCCCCCGCCCCCCCCCAGGGTCCCGGACAGCTTCTGACTCTGCCTTCCCTCAGTATCTCTGGCTATGACATCCCCAAGGACACCATCATCATCCCCAACATCCAAGGCGCCAACCTGGACGAGATGGTCTGGGAACTGCCCGGCCAGTTCTGTCCTGGTACGAGGGAGGGGTCAGGCACGGGAGCGGAAGGGCCCTAGCCTCGGTTGGGACGCACTTCCCGAGCTATCTGTCCATGACCCACAGATCGCTTCCTGGAACCCGGCAAGGACCTCAAAACCCTATCCTTCGGCTGTGGGGCCCGTGTGTGCCTGGGAGAGCCGCTCGCGCGACTGGAGCTCTTCGTGGTCCTGGCGCGCCTGCTCCAGGCCTTCACGCTGCTGCCACCACCAGATGGCACCCTGCCCTCCCTGAAGCCCCAGAATTTCACTGGCGTCAATCTCTTGATTCGACCTTTCCAGGTGCGGCTGCAGCCCAGGAACCTGATGCCCCAAGACCAGGGCCAGAACCCTTGACAGGATAGGACCAGTACCAGCCTCGTGCCTCAGTTTCTCCTTTATTGCTCCGTTACTAGCCCCTCCCCTCCCCCCTGTAAACATGGTGCTGTGAGATCGTGGTAGAGAAGGCCTCTTTGGTGAGCTAGGCAGTAGAGGCATACTGGCTCTTCTCTGGCACGGCCCCTCAGTGCTCGGTAGTCATACTGGGGTATGAGCGAGGTGGGAGAACAGGCTCAGCTGCCCCTGGCAGGGGCCTGGAAGTTTCTAGGTCTCAGCTTCATTTCCGTGAAGGGCACCGAAAACTCGAAGCCCTTCCAGTGGTACCAGCTCACTCCCTAAGGAGAAAGTTGTCGAGGGAGGAGAGTCAAAGCCAGCACTCACCAATGGCAACTCCTTCATCCCCACCCGGCTCCTGCAGGTGACCCCCCCGGGGGTCCATCCCTCTTCCTCACGTTCCCTGCCTAGCCCTCAGCTGCAAAGGGCTGAGGCTTCATTCTGAGCTGGCGCCTTGTATCCACTAATAAACAGACTTTTCAAGCTTCCTAGGTGAGACTGGTATTACTGTCCCATTTCCCAGATGAGCCTCTGAGGTGCGAGAAGTTCAGTCATTCACGTGAGAGTCCTCCAACCCGAGTGACCCAGAGCCCAGCCTGTGCCTCCACGGCCCCCACCTGGTGGTCCACTGTGCTCCCGTAGAGCCCGTTGAGGTTGGCATAGTGACAGTTCTTGTACCACCACGCCCCCCGATAAGAGACAGCGCAGGAGATGAGCAAGTTGTTGGGGTCCCGATCACGGGCAGAAAAGACGCTGCCGCTGTGGTAGCTCATAGAGTCCCCTGGCAAAGCATGGGAAGATGTGGTGAGGACCGCCCCCGTGCGGGCCCTCACCCAGTCCCGGGGCCCGCCCTCACCCCGTCCCGGGCCCGCCCTCACCCCGTCCCGGGCCCGCCCTCACCCCGTCCCGGGCCCGCCCTCACCTGCGGTGCCATGGTAACCCTCTAGGTGCAGGCGGTAATTCTCCGTTGCCGAATCCACGCGGAAGAAGTCATACTGGGCGAACACAGCTTCCTTTCCAGCTCGCAGGTCCACACGCATGGAGTAGTCTCCAGCCTGCGTCAGGCTGTGTAGGACCTCATTGCCTGGGGTGGAGTATGCTCCATCAGGGTCCTGGGGTCCACAGGACTGCCATCCCTTCCCGGGTTCCCCAGCCCTATGAGGCACGGACCCAGCCAGAATTCCCGGGAGATGTTTCCAAAACCATGGGCATACTCCTCCCAGTCTCTCCAGAAGTCCGTCTGTCCGTCCATGCGGCGCTGGAACACCTGGAGAGCAGACAAGGGCAGCACTGGCTTTGGCTCCTGGGCATCGGCCCCTGTGCTACCCAGGTCCCCGGGCTCTGAATGCAACCCACCAGCCAGCCGCCCCCATCCGTCTCCATGTCACAGAACACATCCAAAGGCCGCTCGCGGTTGCCGTTGAGGAAGATGGTGGTGGTCTTTGAGGTGCTGGGCCCGTTCTGCATCTCCTCCCCACAGTCCCTGGGGAAGGGGACCCGCAGCCCACCTGTGGAGAGGAGATGGGGAGTCCGTCTGTCCCCAAGTCTCAGACCCCAGCCGCCCGCCTATGCTCAGGCCCAGGGTCAGTACCTGTAGTAAAGGAAGTGGACACAGGGGGCGTGAGGCTCTCGCCCCAAACAGCCCGCAGCTGGGCTCTGTAGAAGGTGGAAGGGAAGAGGCGGAGAAGCCGGTGGGAGGTGGTTCCTGCTGGAAGCAGGATTTCCTGGAGACCGACAAGGGACAGTCAGCAGAGGGTGAGATGGCCAGAGGGGCACCACCAAATCTAGCTATGGAAAGCAGACGGCAGATGAGGCAGGGCTGGGGTACCTGAATCTGTCCTCCAGGGGTGTCAAAGCTGAGCAGGTAGCCTGTGGGTGAGACTTCGGGCTCAGTCCAAGTGAGCAGGGCCGTGCGAGGGGTCACTTCCTTGGCCTCCAAGTCCTGGGGGGGCTTCAGCCCTGGGGACGTAGGAAGAGATGGGTGAGCCCGTATCTGCTGCCTTGACCCTCCCGTGACCCCTTCCCCATGCACCCCCGGCTCTACCTGTGGTGAAGGTAATGCTGGCTGGCGAGGTGAAGTTTGGGCCTCGGAGACCACGCACGGTGGCCGTGTAGTTGGTGTCAACCGCCAGGTCTGTCAGCGGGTAATCCACGGCGCTGCCGGGTGCTGAGGCCTGCAGGGGTGGGGCTGGGAGTGGGGATGAACATCAGCTCCTGCCCATCATGCTGTACCTTGCTCTCCCCACCTCTTCAGAGGAGGTTCAGCCATGCTCACCCCCGGGGGATGCGACCTGGACGTTGTACTCATCCACGGGTTTGTGGGGGGGTTTCCAGTGCAGAAGCGCGGATCCATTAGTCAAGTTCAGTGCACGCAGCTGGGTGGGGCCATCGGGAACTGGCAGAAACAGGTGCTCAGAGGCTTCCCTGCCACTGTCCCCACTGTTGACTCTCCCAACTTCACTGCCTCCCTGGGATCCCTCTGTCCCCTCTTCACCCTGGCCAGCCCTTGCTCCTCTCTCTCTCTCTCTCTCTCTCTCTCTCTCTCTCTCTCTCTCTCTCTCTCTGCCTGTCATGGTGCCCCTCTCACCTGTCGTGAGGAAGCCTGTGAGAGGCTCACTCTCCTCGAAGCCACGGACGGAGACCACAGTCACCTCGTAGCGAGTGTCTGAGCTCAAGCCCTGGAGGACCTGGGTCTGGGTCCGGCCGTCCACTACTACACTTTGTGGCTCTCCTGTGAACATGGGTGGAGCCCGGGGGTCACCCAGGAGGCCTGAGACCAGCTGGAGAATGGGCGGGTATGCGGGGGTGGGGGCGGGCGGGAGAGGAGAGCTAAGGAGGTCTTGGCAGGACGGGACTATCACCTCCATCTGCGAGCTGGTAGGAAATTTTGAAGCTGTCCACCCTGGATGGTGGCGGCACCCAGTTGACTCTGGCTGATGTTTCCCCAATTTCACTGAATTGTAGGTCACGGGGGCTCTCCAGAACTGAAGACAGCAAGGGAGGGGTGCAGTGAGGAGGGCATGGGTAAGAAGGTTCCTCCCCCTTCTCCCTGAGTGCTCTGGCTTCAGAGAGGTCCACCATGCCTCTCTGGAAGGTTCCCAGGACAGAAGTCTCTAATGCTTTCAAGTCCTCTGCCCACTCTCCAGACCCCCGTTACCTGCTGGGTACTACTCTGCAAAGTCCAATGCCCCCTCTTCGGTGCCCAGCGTGGGTCCTCACCTGGGCTGAGGGTGCGGGCAGTGCCCTGAATGCTGTCTGCCTTGTGCGGCCCACGCAGCCCATACAGAGTGAGGCTGTACAGGGTCCCAGGATGCAGGTCCCGAAGCACAGCTGAGCGCTGCGTACCCGGCACCATCAGCTCTCGCTGCAGCAGAGGACGGAGATGCGGCTCCAGGGTGCTTGGTGAGGGGACCCCAAAGCGTATTAGGAAGGTGTCAAAGGAACCAAGCGGGGCCTCCCAGTTCAGCCGCAGAGAACTAGTGGTCATGTCCGTCATTGACAGCTGGGACAGGCGGGGCCCCGGGTCCCCTGGGGTCTGACCAGCAGGAACTGGACCTGTGGGAAGTGGGTAGGAGAAAAAGGTCTGGAGACACAGATATATGCCAGCCCCAAGGCTTGGAGCACGTCACGTCTGTCACCCTTCCCTATTGGTCAGAAGAACCCATGAGGAACAGAACCTCAGGTGGGTTCAGTGACCGAATGGGAAGAGAAGGGGCAGTGTAGGGTAGACCTCGACCCTTCCTGGCGCCTTCCTCATGCCTTCCCTGTGGCAGCCGCTTCTGGATGTCCGCTTCCACCCTTCCTAACCCCAGACTAGGAAGGTGCAGGCCAGCCCACCTGTGGTACCCTCTGCAGAGACAGGCCCATGGCGCATCTCTTCACGGAGGCCATAGAGGAAGAACCTGTAGGAGGTGCTGGGCTCCAGGCCTGAGATGAGGACCTTGTCCTGGTGTCCATCAACAAGAAGGGCTTGGGGCTGTCCCTCTGTGTCCTGGTACTGGACCACAAAGGAGTCAAAGGGGCCACGGGCCACACCCCAGGAGAGGCGCAGGGAATCTGGGGTTGCCTCCGTCACTCTCAGCATTCCCAGGCGGGGGGCTTCAGGGGCTTCAGTGGGGCTTGGGGTTGACATGTCCTCTTCTGAGGCTGCACGGGAGAAAGCAGGGTGGGATCTTTACAGGGTGCTGGGCGCCTGCCCTGCCCATTCTGAGATGAAGACACTTCACAGTTCAGGCAGGTAACCCAAGTGAGGAGAGGGAGGGAGCAGGCATCTTCTAGAACCTTCCAGTTCTTGAATTTGTTTTACCCCTGCCTTGGTGTTACCTCCTGACACCCAGGAGGCCTCTCTGAGCCCAGCCCCGGGATCTCCGGCCTGGGAAGCTACTGTGCCTGTTGGTCCCTCCTCAGCTGCTTGCTGTTTCGGGACCAGACTCCCTGCCTGTTTCCCAGAACCTGGTGCATCAACCCCCTCAGCAGTGGCCCCTTAGGTTCTTCCCTGGCCCCACTCCTAGTGCGGGCACCACGGGCTGGGGTGGCTGGTGTACGTGCCTGGCAAGTCACACTCGTGCCCTTGGCCTGGCCGATCTGACGTGGGTGTCAGTGGCCTCTGCCCATTGGATTTCCCGGTGATTTTCCATTTGAAACACATCCCTGGCTCCCGAGAACGGGGCGGTGTGTGTGTGTGTGTGTGTGTGTGTGTGTGTGTGTGCGCGCGCCTAGACAGCAAAGGGATGGAGCCGTTCTAACGGGGTAGTGGGGAGCAGCAGGTGGCAGGGATGACAGGGGCAGGGAGCCCGCGAGGCCTTTCCTTGCTGCCTAACCCAGCTCCTGTTCTCTCAAAGGATCAGCCCCAGGGGTGGGCACAGGTCCTCCCTTCTCTGGCTCTGGACAGGCCCCTGCCCTTCCCACCATCCTCTCTGGCCAATCTCTTTGTCCTCAGACTCCTCAGGCCTGTGGTCAGGCAGGGCAGCTCACCTGTCACTCCGAGGGCAGAGACGGGCCCCAGGCGCTTTCCTCCAGCCAGCCCATAGAGCAGAAACTTGTACTTCCGGCGTGGCTGCAGACCCTCTATGGCGACCTCGTTCTGGTCTGCAGCCACGACCACTGTCTGGGGCTGCCCATCCCTGTCTCTGTACTGGACCAGGAAGGAGTCAAAAGGGCCCTGGGCCACCGTCCACGAGAGGTGCAGAGAGTCAGTGGTCTCTCCTGTCACTGTGAGTTCGCCGAGGCGGGGCTGCGGCGTCTTCTCCAGGGGGCCTGAGGGGAGAATGGGATGATTCAGGTTAGTGTCTCCAGCCTTGGAGACTTGGGATGTGTGGCCTCAGGGACAGAAACCTGAGGATGCCAGGCCTGCATGGTCCTGCTGTGGCGGACTGAGGGAGAGCCGCCTTGTCTCTGGAGGCACTGCCTAGCCCTTTCCTGCCTGGCGCCCGCCTGCTTGCTGCGGTCAGGTCACAGAGGGTCACAGTGAGGGAGGGCTAGCGGTGGGCACAGACTGGTCTTCATTTCCTCTGGACAGGGCTGTGGCCAGAACTGAGGCCCCTGGGGGCATCTGAGTGCCAGAGAGATATTCTCAAGTGGGGAGAGCTCCCCTCAGCCTGGGGCTGCCCCACATCTCCTACACAGTCCAGAATTAATATCCCGGGACCAGGTGGGGCAGAGAGGCAACCTGCCCACGTGAGGGTGGCAGCTGACAAGCCTGCATAATGAAGGTTTGGGGAAGAACTATGGTATCTGAGGGCTCCAGCCCCTAATGTCTGTCTGGGGTGACTGACTCACGGACCTGGGAGTGGGGTAAGGGTCATATGGGACCCACTCCACCCCTTCCTTGGGGGCTGACTCATGGGCACAAAAACACCAGATTTTTCCATCGTCTTCTGCAGCCAGGCCTTCCCATCTCATGTCTCAGGGTTGGGAGGAAGAGGACATGGGTGCCAGCTACCGGTCTCCAGCACAGTGGGGAGTGGGCCACTGGTTGCCGGCACAGTGGGGAGGCCGTGGTGCAGATGAGGTGGCTCAACCATGTCACGTGGCTGCCCAAGACTGGATTTGGGTTGGAACCCCAGTTAACCAAGCCTAAAAGCTCCTTAGGAAGGAGACGATGAGTATAAAACACTCAGACTGTGCCCAGTCCAAGGCAGGACTGGCCTTTCTGTAAAGGCTTTTCCTCTTAGGCTCAGGACAGGGCAAGTCTCTGGAAGGCCCTGGGGATGGGAGCTGTGCCAAAGTGGGAGGCAGGGCCTGGGCTCACCTGTGGTGCCCTCC
>NW_004949185.1:1417279-1419082 GCF_000317375.1 Microtus ochrogaster
GGGCTCACCTGTGGTGCCCTCCCCTCCACAGAGGTGGGGCCTGGGCTCACCTGTGGTGCCCTCCCCTCCACAGAGGCAGAGCCCGGACTCACCTGTGGTGCCCTCCACAGAGGCGGGGCCTAGTCGTTTGCGGCCTGCTAGGCCATAGAGCAGAAACTTGTATTTCCTATTGGGCTCCAGGCCAGGGATGGTGACCTCACGCTGGTCTGCTGCCACCGGCACCACCTGGAGCTGCCCTCCTCTGTCCTTGTACTGGACTAGGAAGGAGTCGAACTCGCCCTCGGGGACAGTCCAGGAGAGACCCACGGAGTTCTGGGTCACGTCTGCCATCGTCAGCTCCCCAAGACGAGGAAGGAGCTTTGTGTCTGCAGATGGAGAGGAGAGGAAGCCACTTAGACTGTGTAGTGTACATACTGCAGGGGACAGGGACGGGGGTGGGGGCAGCTGGGGCCCTGTTCTTGGTGGTCAGAGGGGGTGATCGGGCCGCGCTCGGGATAAAAGAGCCTCCAGGAAAGGAAGCAAGTGTGCCCGCCCAGTGATGAAGGAGAAGGACGGAGTGAAGGTCTGAATTTGGGTAGACCTCACAAAGAAATGGGTCACCAAACTCCAAGGTCTGGAATGTGGGGCACAGAAACATGAAATTCCAACAGTCGCCACAAGGGGGCAAAGGGTGCTGGGGGTTGCAGGGTCCACAGTGTTGGGCCCTCACTCACCAGTTTTTGCATCTACGGAAACAGGGCCATGGCGCTTTCCACCCTGGAGTCCAAAGAGGAGAAACTTGTACTTGCGGGCTGGGTCCAAACCTGAGATGGTGACCTCACTCAGGTCTCTGCTCACGGGTACCGTCTGGGGCTGCCCCTGGGCATCCTTGTACTGGACGAGAAAGGAGTCGAAGGGGCCCTGGGCCACGGTCCAAGACAGGCGCACAGTACTGGAAGTCACATCTGCCACAGCCAGGTCCCCCAGACGGGGCTCTAGGGGGGGCTCTGTGGGCAGGGGTGCTGCAACAGAGCAGAGGAAGCTAAGGGGTACAGGCAGAACCCGCTGAGGGGACCAGACTGCCACCAGGCTGAAGAACAGCTTCTACCCCCTGACCCCAGCAATAGGAATGGCAGCTGCAGACAGCTCACACCTAGGAGCCCCTGAACCGCCCATGGCTGGCACAGCGGTTCTCAACCTGTAGGTCGCGACCCCTTTAGCAACCATTTATCTCTAAAAATATTTACGTTATGACTCATAACAGTAGCAAAATTAGCTGGGGGGTGATGGCACACCTTTAATTGGGAGGAGGCAGAGGAATGCAAATCTCTGTGAGTTTGAGGCCAGCCTGGTCTACAGAGAGAGTTTCAGGACAGCCAGGGTTACACAGTGAAACCCTGTCTTGAAAGGCCAAAAAATAAAACAAAATAAGTAGCAAAATTACAGTTGTCAAGTAGTAATGAAAATAATTTCATGATTGGGGGTCACCACAACACGAGGAACTGTATTGGAAAGGTTGTAGTATAGACTGGAGAGATGGCTCAGTGGTTAAGAGCACTGGCTACTCTTCCAGAGGTCCTGAGTTCAATTCCCAACATCCACATGATGGCTCACAACCATCTGTAGTGGGATAGGTGGCCTCTTCTGGTGTGCAGGCATATATATAAGCAAAGTACTTTTTTTTTTTTGGTTTTTTTGAGACAGGGTTTCTCAAAACCTGTTTTTTTGGAGCCTGTTCTGGAACTCGCTCTGTAGACCAGACTGGTCTCAAACTCACAGAGATCCACCTGACTCTGCCTCCCGAGTGCTGGGATTAAAAGTGTG
>NW_004949185.1:1420457-1423087 GCF_000317375.1 Microtus ochrogaster
TCTTGTACTTGTGGTCTGGCTCCAGGCCGGGGATGGTGACCTGGTCCTCGTGCCCTGGCACCCGCACCACCTTGGGCTGCCCATCCCCGTTCCTGTACTGGATCAGGAAGTGGTCAAACTGTCCTTCGGGGACTGTCCAGGAGAGGCTCAGGGAGTCAGAAGTGGCATCTGTCACGGACAGCTCTCCTAGACGTGGCTTCTTAGGAGGAGGCTCAGGAGTTGTGGTGGGCACCAGCTGTGTGGTCATAACTTCCTCCTCTGGAGCTGAACACACAAACACACAAATTCAGGTCTTCTCTGTGCTCAGTTAGAATATAAAGAAACATTTATTAAAAAGAAAGTTCCCATCCACAGTTCGACCACGGCTTGCCTTTTCTGTTCTTTCTACACTGCCATTCCTAGCATCCCGCCCAGACACCTGCCAACACCCATGTGACTGCTCCCCTTCCTCCCGCACTTGCCTTTTGAACATGCTCCACAGAGCCACTGCCCTGGACCTCCCTGCCCTGGCTCTCCTTGCTGTCCGCTTCCTCCGTCCCTGGACTTAGATCTTTACCCCTGCTAGGTCTGGAAACCTCCTCCCTGAGGCTGTGTCCCAGCTGCTAGTGAGCTCAGTGCACTCCAGACTCTGGCTGTGTCCCTCTTGGGTGCCTCACACTCCCCCACCCACCTCTTCTATCACAGAACCTGGGCCACCATCTCCTCTCACTTGGGTGTAGACCCCGGTCTGTCCTCCCTGCCTTCAGGCTCACTTCACCTCTTCCGCTAAACGGTTGTGCTTCATGAGGAAGCCAGGCTTTGAACAAGGACTTCCAACGGCAGCAAGGAACTGGACACCCAGTCCTGTGTGGAACCCCGAGCTTCTGAGCGGCCCCTGCCTCTCCATCAACCTCTCAAGACCACCCTGAATCCCAGAGGACATCTCACAAAATCTCTGTTCCTCACGGACCAGCTTCTTTCTAACCTTCTGTTCTTTACACAGCGGGGACATTGACATATAACTGTTCTCTCTGCCCTGTCACCAAGCCAACGCTTGTTCGACCTCAGGTCTCAGTGGCCTTATGAGAAAGTTGGTTTGGACGTCCCCTCAGGTACTGTTCTCGCCCCTAGGGGTCCCATGTTCTGGGCCCTTGGCAGAACTTAGGCCTTCTGCCTGTCACCCTGACTGTGAAGTCCATGCTAACACCGCTAGTTTTTCAAAGCCCCAGCCTGACAGAGACCAGCAGCCCAGACTCCTGTGGTCTGTCAGGCTCTGCCAGCTCAGAGCCGTCCTAGCACAGCTCTGTCTTATGTAATCACACCAAACATAGACAACGGCACAGAACACAGACACCAGACAAGGCCACCTGGTACCATGATGGCAAGCTTGGAATCCTATGCTCACAAAGACACGCTCGACCATTTGCTACAAAACAACCAAACAGCCCTCGTCCAGGTAGTGAGGGATTTCTGCCTCTTCCTCTGGCTTTGTGGGCCCTCAAAACACCTTCCCCAGACAGAGCTCAGCAAACTCACGAGTGATGGAGGTTCTATGGGCAACATCGTTCAGAGCTGAACTCCCCTTGCTAAGGCTTCTGTACCCCCAACTAACTTAGCAGCTGCTCTCTAACCCCAGAGTCCCCCACAGCCCAGCACCCCCAAGTGTTGACCCATAGTTCATTCCAGGTGAGCCTTGGGGAGGTTGGCTCCCCAGCTGACAGCCCCACAGTCCCCAGATCAGGGAATGGAGGCATGTGAATGAGAGTTTACAATGGAAGGAAGGGAGGAAAGAAGGAAGGAAGGAAGGAAGGAAGGAAGGAAGGAAGGAAGGAAGGAGAGGAAGGAGAGGAAGGAGAGGAAAAAGGAAAGCCGGGCGGTGGTGGTGCACGCCTTTAATCCCAGCACTCGGGAGGCAGAGGCAGATGGATCTCTGTGACTTCAAGGCCAGCCTGGTCTACAAGAGCTAGTTCCAGGACAGGCTCCAAAACCACAGAGAAACCCTGTCTCGAAAAAACCAAAAAAAAGGAAAAAGGGCTTGAAGTGGTTTGTACATTGCAGACTCCATTCTGTATTCCCATCCACTTCCCGGGCCAGAGAACTTCACAGGGATAGCGCCGCTCTGTGAGGAGCCCTGCTAGCACATCCCAGGGAGGGCTGACACCTCTGCTGTGGGCTTTGCTGCTCCGGGACCGATCCATGAACCAGCAGCGTTTTTCCCAGGATCTCCTTAGAAACAGGTTCTGGCCGGGCTGTGCTGGTGCACACCTTTAATCCCAGCACTTGGGAGGCAGAGGCAGATGGATCTCTGTGACTTCAAGGCCAGCCTGGTCTACAAGAGCTAGTTCCAGGACAGCTACGATTGTTACACAGAGAGACCTCATCTCGAAAAAACAACCAACAAAAAAGAAGCAGGCTCTGGACACACTGCTGGGTCTGAGGCTGATTGGGGAGATGTCGGACGTGCCAGGCAGCTTTGGTGCACAGTACAGGTGTTTCCATGATGATGGCTAGAAAAGGAGTGGTGTGGGGCTGGTTTCCCCCCAGAGGCACAGCTAACACTCACCCGTCACGCCCACGGTGGACACGGGGCCCACACGCTGGCCATCATGGAGTCCATACAGGTTCATCTTGTATTTGCGCCCAGGCTCCAG
>NW_004949185.1:1424549-1429583 GCF_000317375.1 Microtus ochrogaster
GTGTCCATGACGGGGGACAGGGTTCTTTGTGGAAGGAATGAGTTGATGCATGGGAATAAAGTTGAAAATTGCAACAATAAACAAATAAATAAAAATGAAACGAATAAAGTGGGTTTTTAGGTGCACGGTGAGAATGCCAGCCTCCTCACTATTCCCTCACGGGTGGATGTACCCTGCACAGACAGAGTCTCTGTGAGGAGCCAGAGGCAGTCACAGGCTCAGCAACAAGTTCTGAGGCTGTGCCTCGGCTGTGGGGTTCTCGGGGTCCTGTGAGGGACAGAATAACAGGTTCTGGATGCACAGCTGGGTCTGCTCTCGTTTGTAGGTGACTGTTTCCTCTTGTCTAAGGCATGCCCTCAAGTCTCTCTCAGGAAGTTCCTGAAGCTTAGAAGGCTTACAAGGCCTCAGCATGGCCACAGAAGCATGAATGTAGAGAGGAGGGATTCTCAGCAGGCACACGCTGAGCAGGAGCTCAGGAGAACACTGTGAACTGTAACCGTGCTGGAGTTGGGTTTGTGCGGTGCGGCTGCCTCTGAGCTATCCACACTCCTGCAAAGATCTCCACATTCCCTCAAGTGATGCAGGTGAACACATCGCTGAGCTAGACGTGTCTGGGGTTGTTGCTTGGGTCTGATTTCAGTGACTCATCTGGCATGAAAAGACAGATGTTCAGGTCTCCTCAAGAAAGTCAGCCAACATGATTGGCACTGGGATATGAACTAACAGAAGCAAAGGCAAGCTAGGGAGGAGAGGGGACGTGACCACAGCAACAGATGCTGAGGCCGGCACCTAGGGTCTGCAGGATGACCTGAATACGGCCACCTCTTTCATGTGCTATGGGACGGTGAGCCTTCTTGCTGCAGCAATGGCTTCATGCTCCCTGCTGTAGGAGATTGCACATGCAACCCAAGCCAGGCCACCTGAGAATGTCCAAGTGAGGATCTTGGGGTGTCCATTTTCCTAAACTGGATATGGTTGGTGAATGGTTTATGCTACACAAACATAAGAATGTCTCCAAAACAGCAAATGGACTAGAGGGTGTATTCCAGTCCCTAAGAGTAGCATGGATAGACGAGATGACAAGCAAGCTATGGTGGCCGCTGTGTGGCCTTTGCTGTGGGCAAAGAATTTAAACGGAAACTCGGCTGCCTTCTTAGAAAGAACTTGCCCACATGAGCAAGGAATTGCAGCAGGGAAGGGTCATAGGGATGCGATCTGCTCGTTGGCCTCTGGGTTGGGGAAGGGGAAATAGAGACAAGACTAGAAGGGGTATCTGCTCACTGTGTCCTAGAGCTGGCAGGTTGCAAGGTAAAGAGAGCGCAGGTTAAACACACTTTAAAGAGCCCGTCCTAGGATCAAACTATTGGAACCCTTGGTAACTGGGTAACTAAGGGGGAGGGAAGGATGGAAGATGACAGACTTTATGTCTGGCCAGGAGGAAAAAAGAAACAAATCCAGGATTCAGTTGTAGATAAGGCATGAGTAACAACTGAGTACGGGAATCTGCGCTGTTCAGGGCAGACACGGTATCTGAGCAGCGTGGACCGGGAAAGACTTTTAAGCTGAAAATAATGAAGGAGCCTCCCACAGCCTTGCTTGTGCAGCTGTGAAATAGAGGCAGATGGGATTAATCTGAGAGGAGATGGAGAAGCTGTCATAACAGCCCATTCCTCCTCGAGACAAAGACTGCATAACCCAAGGCAAAATGGGGAAGATCAATCCCTGGTGAAATGGCCCCTATGAGCCACTGGGGACACTTAGTCCCATAAATAGAAGGGCTTAAAGACCACAGAGGGGAGCAGGTGTGGCTGGAGGGAACTGGGAATGAGAGAGGCTGCGCACATGCCCAGTTCATGCAGTCAGACAAAATCATACTAACTGCTAAGAAAGAGATCTGCAGCCTGATGTGATGGTATGTGCCTTTGTCTTCAATCCTGGTGCTGGAGAAGCAGAGGCAGGTGGATCTCTGTGAGTCTGAGGCTAGTCTGGTCTATATAGCAAGTTCAGGACCAGCCAGAGCTACACAGTGCTTCAGAGACTTGCTGGGACCGGGGTGGGATGTGACCTTCATGGCTCAGAATCTCTGGGAGTTCAGACTGACTCTGAATGCGTGTGAACTCTTTATAAAATGCAGAAACAATAGAGAGGGGGTAAGAGGAAGGAAAGGCAGACTAAAGGATTTGTCCCGGTCACTCAAAGGGAAACGTGACAAGATTAGCGTACAGACGGTTCCCACAAGGAAATGAGCGAATGCCAAATACTGTGGTAGCAGCTTTCTGATTGGCTCTACAGCCCAAGCAACAGCTCCTAGAAGACAGAAATCATAGGACAATGCAGATTTCAAAGGTTAAACTTGGGGCTGGAGAGATGACTTAGTGGTTAAGAGCACTGGCTGCTCTTCCAGAGGTCCTGCGCTCAATTCCCAGCCACCAGAAGGTGGCTCACAGCCATCTGTAATGGGATCGGGTTCCTTCTGGTGCGCATGAAGACCGAACACTCAGATGTAACATACATGAATAAACAAAAGGTTGAACTTGACCTAGGGGTGGACAATTACCACCTCCAGAGCATGCATGCATTTTCTCCCTGTGAGAAAGTATGGATTCATGCGGGGGACAGAGATTAAAGGCCACATGATGGCTGGGAGCCTGTCGGAACTGGAGACCCAGCTCCAGTGGCAGGTGTGGTAGGTTAGAGTACAGGGGCCTAGCCGGGTCCTTCAGGACCATCCAGGGCAAAGAGACACACAGTGTTCGTAAAGAAACAGCAGCATCCTGGTGTGAGGAGGAGGATGGTTCACAGAAAGCATGTCTGTGTTGTGGGAGGGTAGACAGGACAATGTGCACTCCATCTATGCCCCGTGTTCAATTCCCTCTCTCGAGACCTTTGTGTACCGTCCTGAGCGTTGGCGATGTTTTCTTTACTGGTAGCACCTTTGCTCTGGATCCCAAGGCTAGTTTCATGTTCATTTGGAATGGCTAACCACAGATCTTCAGAGCACACCCCAGGGCTGTATTCATAGCCCTATATTTTGTCATGGGATGGGTCTGGGACCCTGCATTGTTATTCTGTCCACCTCTGGGAAAGCATTTGATGACAGAGATGGCATCATGCTAATCTCTGAATATTTTAGGTATCTGTAAAATCATCTGAAGAACAGGAAGGAATGAATTAAAGAGCCTAAAGGAAGGTGCCCTCCATGAATGGGAGGGGGCACTGCCAGAGCTATAAATTGTGTAAGAGTCTGATGTGAGGAGTGGGCTATGATTCTATGAGTTCTTCAGGCTAAGGAGGCCCCCGAGGTCCCACAAACCATAAAGGTATGGAAAACGCTGTTGGTTGCAACACTAAACTCAGTGGTGAATCCCTATTGCGGAAGACCCTGCACACTTGCTGCACACCTGCTGCACCCTGCACGCCTGCTGCACCCTGCACGCCTGCTGCACCCTGCGCACCTGATGCATGCTGCACACGTGCTGCACCCTGCACACTTGCTGCAGAACATGGACTGAGACTCCACTGGAAGCTCCCTTCTTTTGGCTGGCATTTGTATTCCTGACAAGCACCATGCAGGCTGATGTGGGAAATCCTCACCAACAGTCCTGCTTGTCTACGAACCCCGAATACTAGAGAACCATCAATGCAGGCAAGATGAGACCCCTGGAACAATGTGCACAAGCATTATGGGCACAATAATTAGACTTAAAGTCTGCTTCCCGGGAGGGAACTCACGTCATGTGCTGTAAACCAGAGCAAAAGCCTGGGGCTGGAGAAGACATAGGCTCCGATGGGGAGGCAACAACTACTGCTTTATTAAATGGATATGATATACCTATCAAATATATTATTAAATGGATATGATATACCTATCAAATTCCCTTCTAAACATCTGTGTCTGCATCCGTGGATTGTTGCTGCTACCAACACCAATTAATCATGCAAGGAAACTTATTCCTTGCATTTAGAGGTATACCATGGTACCATATACCATGGGGTCTCATAACTGCTGAAATTACTGTCACTAGACAGAGGCTATGTCGTCATGGTCCAATACTCAGCAAAAGAAGAATGAAAATAACGAAGCATTTCTATCCTCTACTCCCAAGGCTCAGGGAACACTGCAGAAAGTGGAAAAATCTAAAAGCCAGAGGAAGGAACACAGCATTGTGCTGCTGTTTCTCAAGACCTGAAGCATTCCCTATTGGAGAAAAGCTCAGTAGAACTCAGGAAGTGGCCAGGTGTGGTGTTGTGTGCCTTTAATTCCAGCACTGGAGAGGCAGAGGCAGGCAGATCTCTGTGAGTTCCAGGTCAACCTGGTCTACATAGTGAGTCACAAGACAGCATAGCATGGCTATATACAGAGGCCCTGTTTCAAAAACAAAACACCTGGGAAGCAATGGGAGCTTAAAAGGCTCAGAAAGCAACTCACAAGTCTCAGGAAGCTCCTGAAACTTACAAAGTTCACAACGTCTGTCCCAACATTAGCTAAACATTAGCAGCTCCTTGCAGGAGAGCTAGAGAAGGCTCCAAGGATAGATCTTTCCTGAGCCATTCTCCATGTCGAGGTCAGCTTTTATGTAATACACCTGCATTTGAGTCACCCATGTTTCTGCAAGTAAACCTTCATCCATATTCTTATAAGTAACTCTAACGAACTCATGATTCAGTATGCCAGACTTGTGTGGAATACCTTGCTTGTTGTTAGTGTCCTATGTAGACTGAACAGTCTTTAATATACATGATACAAGATATATATATATATGATATATATGTGTGTGTGTGTATATATATATATATATATATATATATATATCAACCTCCAGAGAAATGAGGTGCTCACACGCTCACACAGCCAGGCTACTTTGAGAACAAGAGTTACCACAAAGATGGTAGAAGAAGGAATGAAAATGAATCATCCCGCACAGACCCATCTGACATTCACTCACCCGTCACGCCCACGGTGGACACGGGGCCCACACGCTGGCCATCATGGAGTCCATACAGGTTCATCTTGTATTTGCGCCCAGGCTCCAG
>NW_004949185.1:1430569-1435739 GCF_000317375.1 Microtus ochrogaster
TAGGTCTTCTTGTCCTTACTTTCTGTGTAAAGGACCATTTATAAAAGCAAAGCCCAGCTGGGTGTGGTGGCACGCGCCTTAAACCTAGCGCTGGGTAGAAGCAGGTGGATCTCTGTGAGTTCAAGGCCAGCCTGGTGCACAGTGAGTTCCAGTTCTGCCAGGGTTACAGAGTGAGACCTCGTCTCAAAACATAATAATGACGATTTAAAAAGTAATAATAAAAATTGGAAAAAATGAGTTTTTTAAAAAAAATAGCAAACACATTGGCCTTAGTGGTTCCCCCATACCTTTCTGCCCTTTCCACGCTGCCACCCCGAGCGCCCCACCTCAACTGTCCCTCTCCTTCCAGCTGCTAACACCACTGACTTCATTCCTCCCTCAGCATCAGCTTCTTCACGGCCACACGGCCACTGCTCGGAGCCTCTCTGAGACAGCTCTCCTTGTAATCACCCTCACTAGGCTCTGATCTCTCTCCCCAATCTGACCGTGGACCTGCCCCAACCCAGCTGCCTCCAGACTCAGCGTGTCCCAGACTTTTGTTAGAGCCTTCCTAGCCGCCTCGGCCACCTGCTCGGAACCCGGGGATGGGCTACCATCTCCCACGATCCAGCCCTCCCTTCCTTACACCCTCCTTTCCTTGCTCAGCCTTCCAGCCCAGCTCTGCATAGACCCATCTTTTGACCCAAATGCCAGCATTCTGCCCAGAACCAGACTTCCTGAGCTGCCCCCAGCGTATCCTAAGACCGTCTGAGGACATCTCATGAAATCCTTGGGTTTCGTCTGGACCATGCTTTTCCTAGCCTGCTGGTCTCTGCGCTAGGTCGGATTTACTCTTCCTAAATCTGCTCCCAAACTCATGCCTCTTAGACTTCAGGTCTCGGAGGTTCCCTGTGAGCAGGCTGGCTTTGGTGTCCTTTGTCGGGCCCTGCCTGTCCCCAGGCTTCTCCACACAAGCCCATGTTTGTTTGACTGTGAACCAACCCCTCATTCAGGAGCCCATCAATTTCCCAGGCTCAAGGTTCCCCATTGATGCAGTCTGCACCTGGGTCTGGCACCTGTAACTTCGTTGATACACTGGAGGAGTGTGCAGTTAAGACCGCATCCCAGCCAGGCCTTGGTGGCGCACGCCTTTAATCCCAGCACCCGGGAGGCAGAGGCAGGCGGATCTCTGTGAGTTCGAGGCCAGCCTGGTCTACAAAGGGAGTTCCAGGACAGGCTCCAAAGCTACAGAGAAACCCTGTCTCGGAAGAAAAACAAAGAAAAGAAAAGAAAAAAAGACCGCATCCCAGCATCCTCTCACTGTTTCCATGGTGACAGAGCCTCTGTGAGGACTCATGGAGGCAGGAAGACTGCTGGACCACACATTCCCATGGAGTGCCAACTCCTTGGCTGTGAGGAGCCGTGCTGGCCCTCAGATACCTAGCCATTAAATGATGGGTCCCTAGGGTGGTTGGGGCAGGAGGAGGTGGACCCGTAAGGGGTGTGGCCTGGTGGAAGCCCTGGAAGAGGACAGTGAGGCTGGGCGCTCCCCCCTTTCCTCTGGCCTGCTGTGATGTGCTAGTCTATAACACTATAACAGGCTCTGAAGGAACAGGGCCAGCCCACCAAAAACCAAGCCAAAGCAAAACTTTTATCATTTGGTTATATCAGGTTCTTTTTGCTTTCAAGACAGGGTTTCTCTCTGTAACTTTGGAGCCTGTCCCTGGAACTCGCTCTGCCTCTGCCTGCCAGAGCCGCGGCTGCCCGGCTATCACCAGAGTGAGGCTAATGCTGTATCTCGATAAGAATGCAGGCTAGAAAACCCTGGATGGCCCTACTGTACCCCGACCTGCGCTGTGGGAAGTCCCTGATGGTTAAGAGCAGAGGCTTCCAGGAAGTTGGTTACAGGGGGACAATTATGGTCCAACCCACACAGTCCTTCTCCTGTCCCCCAGCATCTACCACCGGGGTCACCCATCCGTATTCTTGTAAAGAGTCACCTTCGGGGACTGTCCAGGAGAGGCTCAGGGAGTCTGGGGAGAACCTGAGGTTACTGGATCCCTCTGAAGTGATCCTCTGGGGTTTCTGGGGCCTCGGGTCAGGGATCTCTTTCTCAGAGTCCTCTGACCTGGAAGAAGACTTGGGACCAGGCAGATGTTAAGGACATCCAGCAGATAAACTTCCTCAAGCAGAAGCCTGGGCTCACAGTGACCCTCTGGTCACCACAGACCGGAGGGCCCCGCTGTCCTGCGTTAGTCAGGCTGCCCTGCCACACACCTTCAGAAGGCAACGAGGCCGTGCGTGTCAGGAGCCAAAATACTGCTCATTTCCTTTGCTCTAATAATCCCATTTCTGGGCACTTATCCTAAGAAAAATATTAAGAGCAGGAAAAAGTTACAGCATGGAAGAATTTATAATGAGATTATTTATGACAGCAAAATGTGTCAGGACTCAAACGACCCGTAACAGATGATCGGTTTTCAAATGACCCGTAACAGACGATCGGTTTTGTTACAGGGCTTTCACCAGAGAGCATCGGATAACCATTAAAATGATGATTAATGCGGTCACAAGGTAAATGACTACCATCAACTGGCGCTCAGAAAAGCAGGGGCCCGCTGCATGGGAGCACCCAGACGCCGCATGGAAGCACTCAGATGCTGCATGGGAGCACTCAGATGCTGCATGCAGAAAGCAGAGGGGGGCACTTACACCATTAGTTTTTGGATTGGTTTTGTTAGGGATCACTTACACTGCTGGCTTTGGGTTTGCTTTTGTTAGGGGGGCACTTACACCATTGGCTTTTGGATTGGTTTTGTTAGGGGGGCGCTTACACCATTGGCTTTGGGTTTGATTTTGTTAGGGGGGCGCTTACACCATTGGCTTTTGGATTGGTTTTGTTAGGGGGCGCTTACACCGTTGGCTTTGGGTTTGGTTTTGTTGGTGGTAGGGGTGCTAGACATGGAAGCCAGGGCTTCACACAGGACTGTCAAGAGCTCGCAGTTACTAATGGCGGCTGTTGGGTCAAAGCCAGACCTAGCTTTTGCTCTCTGGTTTTCAAGCTTTGCTCATGGCTGCCACGTTCTTCACACTACAAAAAATGCGGGCTTGAGAAGGAGTCATTGACTCGGAACATTGATGGGTGATGGGAGATGGGAAGGGGCAGTGATGCAGACGGAGAGGAATGGAGAGGACGTGGGGACCGGGAGGGCGAAGGAGGAACGGGCCGTGGGCCCCTGGCCGCCCTCTCTACTTGCCGTGAGCTGAGAATTGCCCTTATGAGGAGTGGCAGGAGGTAAAGAGACAGGAAACTGAGCCGTGGGTGAGGATGGGCAGCTTACCCCAGGCTGCAAACTCTCAGTGGCTCCCCAGTTCTCCCCACACCCCACAACCCTGCAGCCTACAGGACACACGTACAGAAACGAGACCTGTCAAGTCAGGGAGACTGAGATAATAATGGCCCCACCTAGACGGCCACCAGAGCACAGGAGACTCACAAGCTGGCCCCTCTGTGGCTGAGTGGCTTAACCCACCCCTCACAGTGTCCCCGAGGATGGGGCCTGAGTGCACCTGTGATTTACCTGCCCCCTTGCTGCTTAGGGACTCGCAGATTTAATTTTCTCATAATTAGAAACGAACAACGTTGCCAGGGTGACAGGGGAGACAGGAGTGCTAAGGGAGAGAGGCTGCATTTTTCTGCTTTTCTGTGATTATAAAAGGAATGCGTGGAGGGGGGAAAGAAATGCTTGCCGTGTTGGAACATTCACACAATGCAGAACAGATTAAAACAGGAAAAAAAAAAAAAAACAAGGCAACCCAGCAATGTGCAGAACGCCGCATTCCGTCTCTCAAGGCACACCGCCATGGGCGCCGTGGGCTGCGCCTCATCCTGCTCCCCTGCCTTGCTGGTTATTGTCAACTGGTTGTGATTAGCACCCTACGGAATCTTTGAGCTCTGCTGCCTCCTTTTCTCTCCCTCATCTTGGATTTTATTTTTTGAGGGAGGGAAGATTATTCTGACCCACACTTTGGGGGAGTGTTGGTCCATTGGGGAGGGGGGTGTGGTGGGACAGCCACATCATGGTGATCAGGAGAGAGGGAGGCAGAATCCAGGAAGGGTCCAAGCCAAGAGACAAGTCCAAGAAAATGCCCCCAGTTAACTACTTCCTCCACCAAGCGCCCATTCCTACCTCTCACCAGCACCCAACAGTGTCACACAGCCCTAGTCCATCACGGAACTTGTGTGTGTGTGTGTGTGTGTGTGTGTGTGTGTGTGTGTGTGTGTGTGTGTGCTTGAGAACACGTGTGGCTGTTGCTCCACAGGCATGAACCACTTATTTGGCACATGGTCTCTCGCTGGCCACCAATTTGTCTCAGCTGAGTGGCCAGAGAGCCCTGGGGAGCTTCCTGCTTTTACCCCGCCAGTCTCTGCCATTAAGAGCATGTACAGCCCTGTCCAGCTCTTTTCCGTGAGTCCTGGGAATCAGACTCGGGTCCTCTGCCTTCACATCAAGGACTTAACTCAGCCTAGAGCTGTGTGTCATTGTTTATTACGACGGGATCTCCCTCTGTAGTCCAGGCTGCCCTTGACATCACAGATCTCTGTGAGTTTGAGGTCAGCCTGGTCCAGGACAGCCAGGGCTATACAGAAAAACACTGTCTCAAACAGTTTTTTATTTTTATCTTTAATCATGTGTTGTGCCTGTCTGTCTGTCTCTCTCCTCTCTCAGTGTGTGTGTGTGTGTGTGCGCGCGCGCGCGTGTGCGCATATGAAGCCAGAACCATCAGATCCTCCTGGGGCTGGAATTATAAGCAGATGTGAGCTACCTGACATAGGCACTGGGAAACCAACCAGGGCTCACCTGCAAGAGCCTCCTTAACTTCTGAACCACGTGTGCGGTCCCCACGCTAAAGTATCGCCAGGGTACAAATGCTGTTTATGCCATGTAGTCACCCCTAGCTAGTACGCTGTTGAATTATCTGTGTATGAGTGTGAATGCGGCTTAAACAAAGACCCCTGCAACTGAGAAAGGAAAACGGGAAAACACTAGAAGGTGGTTTTCTGTGTGAGTCGTTTCCCCTGTTGGAACCACAACAGAGTAAGGAAGAAGCTGTGAACAAGGCCAAGGCTGTGCAGGAAGGACGTGGAAGGAAACCAAATCTTAGCCTCCTGGGATTGGGAAGAGAAGGG
>NW_004949185.1:1438018-1442261 GCF_000317375.1 Microtus ochrogaster
TTCATCTTGTACTTGTGGTCTGGCTCCAGGCCGGGGATGGTGACCTGGTCCTCGTGCCCTGGCACCCGCACCACCTTGGGCTGCCCATCCCCGTTCTTATACTGGATCACGAATTGGTCAAACTGTCCTTCGGGGACTGTCCAGGAGAGGCTCAGGGAGTCAGAGGTGGCACCTGTCACAGACAGCTCGCCCAGGTGTGGCTTAGGCTCGGGAGTCATGGTAGGTGGTTCTGTGGGCTCCTCCTCCCACGGCACTGGGCACGGAGAGAGGGAGATGACCACGGGAACTTTTCTCTCTCTGGATCTTTGCAGCTGTTTGGGTGAGACCCAATCTCTCACTAACCTGTCAGGGCCTCAATTTGAGCAGGGCCCACACGCTGCCCGTCGTGGAAACCATACAGGGTCACCAGGTATCTGTGGTCAGATTCCAGACCAGTAAGGGTGATATCACTCTGGTCACCTTCTGTATTGACCACTTTGAGTTGCCCATCTCTGTCAGTGTACTGAACCTCGAAGGAGTTAAATTCTCCTTCCATCACCACCCAGGAGAGATGCAGGCTGTGAGGCGTGGCCTCCTCCACTCTCAGCTCTCCAAAGCGTGGTACAACTGCGGGAGCTGAAGTCGTGGGGACCTCTGTCCAAGCTTCTGTTGTTTCTTTGGGGCCTGGGTCAGAGAGATGGGAGAGCAGGTGACTGCTGTGTTGCTGGACTCATATGCTGAAGCGGGGGAGAGGTTTGGGGAAGGAGGGAGTGGGAGGGAGAAGGGAGGAAGGCAGAAGAAGGAGGGTTAGCAGAAGCATTTGACGTGCCAAATGCCAAGTAGAAGATTCTGCATTTTGCAGGAGTCTAAAATAAGGTGCAGAGAGGCCAACCCCAGAGAACAGGAAGCATCCCAGTGGCTGCCAGGGCCTGGGGAACCAAGCGCAAAGAGGACCTTAAAACCGGGCAGGAGTGAAGCCTCCCTAAGAGGACCTTGTATCCCTCCCGTGGGCCATCAGAGCATCAAAACAAACCCTACCCTGCCCCAAGTTAAATTGCCCAGGAATCCCATGCCGAGAGAAGGAAAAGGTTAAGGCTCCAGCCAGCAGGAGGGGTAACATGTCTCCTGGAAGGAGATGTCACCCAACAGTGACAGCTTGTCAGCCTGCCATGCGGGAGACTGGAACTGATGGGTAGGGCCAGCTTTTGACTGGGCCTGCTTAGCTATAGATACACCTCTGGCTCTCTGTTTAAACCTAATGTCAAGACCCCAAAGATGGATTTGAGGGAACACTGGACCTCTTTGCTGCTCTTCCCAATGTGGTCACGTTGGATAAAACTTTCTTTCTGCTTTTTTCTATGACTTGTCTACTTGCTTGGCCAATGGAGGGCAGGCGGTCAGGCCCCGAACAGATTGGGGGCCCAGGGGTGAGGGGAGTGTTTTGCACTTACCAGTCATAGCGATGACAGAAAGGGGACCCACACGCTTGCCTTCTCGGAGGCCATAGAGAAGCAGCTTGTACCTGCGACCTGGGTCTAGACCAGAGACCCTGACCTCCCGATGGCTGCCCTCCACGGGCACCATCTGGGACTGCCCGTCCCTGTCTTTATACTGGACGACAAAGGAGTCAAACTGGCCCTCGGAGACTGTCCAGGAGAGGTCCACGGAGTCTTGGGTCACACTAGTCACCTGCAGTTCATCCCCTAGGCGAGGTTTTGAGGGGGACTTTACTCCAGTGTGGTCCACGGTGTTCATGGGCTCTGGGATGGAGACAGAGGCAAGAAATAGTTCAGATGGTCGTGGGCTGTGACCTTGATGGGCAGGGCAGGGAGAGGAGGGGTCGTGGGCTGTGACCTTGATGGGCAGGGCAGGGAGAGGAGGGAAGAAATAGTTCAGATGGTCGTGGGCTGTGACCTTGACGGGCAGGGCAGGGAGAGGAGGGGTTGCTGCCGTAAGCTGGCCTGCTGCTCTGGGTCCTGCCAGGAAGACTCACCTGTGGTGCCCTCTGTGGAGAGGGGGCCAAAGCGCTTCTTTCCCTGAAGCCCATAGAGAAGGAATCTGTATTTGCGGCCTGCATCCAGGCCTGTGATGGTGGTTGTGCGCTCTTGGCCCGGTACCGGTAGCAACCGAGGCCCACCCTTGTCCTTGAACTGGATCACGAAAGAGTCAAAGTGGCCCTCGGGGACTGTCCAGGACAGGCGCAGGGAATCTGTTGTGGGGTCCGTCACCCACAGCTCCCCAAGGCGTGGAAGGGCCCCTGGGCTGGCGGCTAACACAGAGAAAGGTTCTTGTATTTATTTTTTCCAAAACGATTCTTGACCACCTCCCCCTAGGGCTGGAAAATTCCAGAGTGGCCCTGTGGTTAATGCCTCCCCATCTACTTTCACTACCCTTTCATCCACTCCCCCACCTAGCCAGAGCCTCCCCCACTTGACCCTTCTGTCTCGAGTCACCCCCATATGGACACCCTAACTTCCCTGTTCATTTACTCCTTCTCTCTGACTATGGTCTTTCTATCCCTTAGAGACTCT
Source organism: Microtus ochrogaster (assembly GCF_000317375.1). Taxonomy (NCBI): domain Eukaryota; kingdom Metazoa; phylum Chordata; class Mammalia; order Rodentia; family Cricetidae; genus Microtus; species Microtus ochrogaster. Next base: position 1,440,529 of record NW_004949185.1, read on the forward strand.
CTTTCTGCAGGGCACAGCTTACACAGAAACCCCAGCTGAGTGACCTGACTGGCCCCCTGGGGAATTCCTAGGGGTGAGAAGCTCTCTGTTGGGGACAGACAAGTAGGGGAGGTGGGGTGCAATGGGGGTTCAGTGTGGCCCAGCCTCCCATTTGACTCACAACACCCACACTCCACAGGGCTCAGAGGTGGTGTGGGGCTCGCTCCATTACATGCTGTGGGGATTTGTGTTGGGAGTGACACACACAAGAAAACTCCAACAGAGAAGGGATCCCGTGACTGCCAAGGGAGCCATCCAACTTGGGAAGGCACTGGCCCGCCGCCCTCCTGGACAGCAAAGCCACTGACGGAATTGTTATTGCAAGAGACTTCTGGCAACAGGGAGCCCCAAGGGCCAGAAGATGGCCTGGACCAAACCCCAAGAAATGGTCCAGCTGGGTAGGGTTTCTCTGGTTTCCATTTTCCCAGGCTCTGAGAAGTCAAGGGAGGAAGATGAACCTCTCTACCAGAAGCGGATGTGTGGACAGAGGGACGGGAGCCAGGTAGGAGCCAGGGAGACAAGCCAAACTCAGGCTGTAACAGTGGCACCCAGCTGAGGAGGAGAGGAGAGGCCCCTGGCCACCTTTACCCCTCTCAAGAGGCCCCAGGCCCCCACAGCCCACCTTCTAGAGAAGGCCCAGCAGCAGAGCAAATGAAGGAAAGAGAGGATTTGAGAACCTGCCCTGTTGGGTCCCGGCCTGATTTGGACTGGGCTGGGTAGACAGGAAGGTAGCTAGCTAGCAGGAAGTTCAGACACTTCGGGGAAGCAGAGTGTCATGCAGTTTCACCTGTCTTTGCCTCCACAGAGACCTGACTGTGCCGTCTCCCATCTTGGACCCCAAAGAGCAGGAACTTGTACTTGCGGGAGGGCTCCAGGCCTGGGATGGTGACCTCCCGTTGGTCGGCTGCCACAGGTACCACTTGGGGCTGGCCATCCCTGTCCTTGTACTGAACCACGAAGGAGTCGAATTCACCCTCAGGGACAGTCCACACGAGGCCCACAGACTCTGGGGTCACATCTGTCACGGCCAGCTCCCCCAAGAGTGATTCCAGCTTGGCGGTCTCAGTGGCTGGAGCTGGGGCTGGTGGGAGGATGTCTAGGATGAGAAGCAAAGCATGGCTGAGCTCCTGGGAAGAGACCTGGCTCTGCCTGCCTTGCTAACGGTGACATGGGAAAGAGTTTCCTCTTTATCTTCGGTGGCCAATAACAGCCTGGTCTGCCGCCACCAAGATGGTGTCAGGTGCGCTCGTGACTCTCACCAACAGAAAGGCACCTTTAGCATGGCTTTAGAGTCATCCGGGGGCATCAAAGCACTGTTTGCACTCTAAGCGAGCTGACAGAGAGGCCCCGGCACTTCCAGGTCATAAATCAGAGAGTAAACTGTTTTGATAATGGCACATTGATCAGTCCATATCCATAAGATGGTTCCATGGACCCCAAACCCGAGGATGCTCAGGTCCCTCATAGAGGGTGGCGGTCTCTGCACATCCTGGAAACTTTGAATCACCTCCAAATAGCTTGCTGCGCCTCAAGCAATGTAACTGCTATACAAACGGTTGGCAACTATCTGGTTTATAATCCCATTTAATACGAACATACATGTGTGCGTGTGTTCACGTGTGTGCAAATGAGCATCCAAGTGCGTGTGTGTGTTCATATGTGTGCAGGTGAGTATGCACATGGTGTGAGTGTTC
>NW_004949185.1:1442361-1444450 GCF_000317375.1 Microtus ochrogaster
TGTGTGTGTTCATATGTGTGCAGGTGAGTATGCACATGGTGTGAGTGTTCATGTGTGTGTTCATATGTGTGCAGGTGAGTATGCGCATGGTGTGAGTGTTCATGTGTGTGTAGGTGAACATACATGTATGTGTGCATGCATGTTCACATGCATGCAGGTGAGCACGTGTGTGTGTACGCGGAGAGACCTCTTGGGCTGTTCGTCAGTAGCCGTCTGCCTCATTTTCTTCTGAGACACAGACCCTCCCTGGACCTTAAGCTTGCCGACTAGGCAAGGCTGGCTGGCCAGTGAGCCCCAGAGACTCTCCTGTCTCTGCCTCCGCAATGTGGGGATTGTAAGCCTTCTCCACCATGCCCAGCATCTCCCATGGGTTCTGGGGATCTGATCTCGGGTGTTCACGCTTGTGCAACTGCCCACTGACCTGTCTCCACAGGCCTGAGGAGGAGTATGTTTTAGATTTTTTTTTTCTGGGTCTGGTGAAATGGCTCCATGGGTAAAGGCCTTTGCCTGGTGACCTAACTTCAATCCTTAGGACCCAGACGGTAGATGGAAAGTTGTTCTTCAGCCTTTATCACGCTGTGATAAGTGAGCGTCTACACGTGTTCGCACATGCTCACACACACATGTAAAAAGTTATATATATTTGTGTGTCTATTCTGTCTGCAGCTGCACGTGAAACCTCTGAAGATATGGAATGCTGAATATATCCGCGTTGTTAGTATCCTTCATGATCATATGAATTCTGTTTTCTAGATTTTCACGCCATGTACTGAGAGAGAATAGGGATTCCCCCAGAAGCCATGGTCCATGAGTCACAGTGAGCTTATGTCCGGGAGTAAAGAGAGGAAGCAGGAGCCTGGAGTTCAGGGAGGCGTGTCTTCCCCAGGGGTGATGTTGGAGTGGGCCAGAAGGGAATGTGACTTGGACAGACACCCAGGACCTTTGACAAGTTCTGAGATTGTGTGTGTGTGCTTGACCTCAGTGAAGAAGGGCAGAGATTGGGGAGGCGGCGGCTGTGTTCAAATCACAGGGGGCGGGGGCTGTGTTCAAGTCACTGTAGGGTTGTCAAGAGAGGGAAGAAAAAGTGAACCGCCTGTGCAGTCAAAGAAAGGAGTCGGGGGAGGGCGGAGAGGGGAGGAACAGAGGGATGGAGGCCAGTTGGGAGGCAGGGTCAGGCTTGGAGTGCAGATAAGGAAACCACTGGGTGTGGGAAGGTCCCAGCCTTAGGCAGAAGCCAATGATACTCGTGACTGTGAGCCTGAGAGAGGCCCCGTGTAGTCACCGGTGCAGAGGCTAAGGGATGGCAGTCCCAGGCAGGGCTGGGTACCGCCTGGCTCCCTCCCTCACCTGTCATTGCCAACACAGAGAGGGGGCCCACACGTCGTCGCCCATGGAGCCCGTAGAAGTTCATCTTGTATTTTCTTGCAGGATCCAAGTCGAGGATGGTGACCTCGCGCTGGTCAGCAGCTACAGGCACCTCCTGGGGCTGCCCGTCCCTGTCCTTGTACTGGACCATGAAGGAGTCGAACTGTCCATCAGGGACCATCCATGAGAGGCTCACAGAATTGGGGGTCACACCCGTCACTGTCAACTCCTCCAGACGGGGCTCAAGCGGGGGCTCGATGGCCGGAGAGGGCTCTTCTGGTCGCGAGTCTGAGACAGAAATGGCGGAGCCTGCTAGAAAAAGTTCCTAAGAGTGCCATACGGAAGACTGCACCAATCGGCAGCACTCCCGCCCAGAAGCTTCACCAGCAATCTGGTGGCTCTGGCACCGGCAATCCGGCTCAGCCGGCACAGGCACTTTTGAGCAAGCCTGGTAACCTAAGATCCATGGAGAGGTGTAAGGAGAGAGCCAGATTCACAGAGCTGTCCCCTGATGTCTGTACATGCACCATGACACACGCATCAGATACAACAGCAACAACACGCACACACAGATGGCTTCACCGAATCCGTGCCAGCTGTCTGTCACGAAGCTGGTGACAGCCCTGGCCCTGGGTGACTTGCCCTGTCTAAATACTATGACCGTTCAGCAGCTAGACAGGCCCTGGCCATGGGGCATGGGACTCAGGAGTAAGAGGGAACAGAA
>NW_004949185.1:1445308-1449859 GCF_000317375.1 Microtus ochrogaster
TTCATCTTGTACTTGTGGTCTGGCTCCAGGCCGGGGATGGTGACCTGGTCCTCGTGCCCTGGCACCCGCACCACCTTGGGCTGCCCATCCCCGTTTCTGTACTGGATCAGGAAGTGGTCAAACTGTCCTTCGGGGACTGTCCAGGAGAGGCTCAGGGAGTCAGGAGTGGCGTCTGTCACAGTCAGCTCTCCTAGAAGCGGTTTCTTGAGGGGCTCTGGGGCCTCTGTGCTGGGCTCTGGGGGGCTGGGGGGCTGACCCACAATGTGTGGTGGGGCTGAGGAAAGAGAGCAGGCACTTAACAGTGACAGCCAGTCAGCGGGGCACCAAAGCACAAGTGCTCCTCTCCTGAAGTCTTAGGACCCCTGCGGCCTTGGTATCCAACACCCAGTCCCTAAAGCGACCTTCTGAAGCTGCCTGCTCCCTCCCTACACCAGACCCCACCATTTCTAAGGAATGCTTTGCTGAGGTAAGGTCACTGCCTAGAATTCAGGGAAGGTGGCATCGGGTAGGCGGGCCTGGGGAGAGTCCTGCTCCTCCCTGGGCCCCACCCAGGGTCCCCACTACTGTTCCCTGAAGTGGATTTCTGAGACCCTGGGGTTCTTTGAAGAACAGGGGCAGGACGGGGAGGGAGCAGACAAGAGGCAAACAGTGGCTATGGTGTTATGTGGGGAGGTCAGGAGCAAAAGGGGGTGCTGGGGAGGCAGCGGTGGCTCGGCTTCCGCAAAACTGGCGCACAGGTGTTCTGAGGCAGAGTCGGCTGTACTTTAGGTAAGGTCTTACTGTGCAGCCCAGCCTGACTTGGGATTCAGCAAATCTCCTGCCTCAGCCTTCAAGGCACTGTGTTAAGGGTGTGTCTTACCATGCTTCGGATATTAACAGTGCCAAGGGGTATCATCATAAAGACCCCCGCTTGGCAGAACAGAAGCCAGAAGCAGCGAGATTAAGTGACTGGCCCAAGACCCTATGGGCACTGACTTATGAAGTCAGTAGTAAGGGACGGGCAGCGGCCTCCAAAGACCATTCTCCCTAGCAGCGTATCACCAGCGGACCGGAGGGGCTGGGGACGTGGAGGAACGGGAGGGACAGATAAGGCTCAGAGCCAGACTAGGAGCTGGGGAGTGGAGGCTAAAGACTCCTTTCCGTGTGGAAAGAGGCTGGAGCAACATGGCCCCCTGGCCCTGCCACCCCTGCACAGAGCAGCCATGGGGTCAGGGTGCCGGAGCCGAAGGCAGGAGCCCAGCAGTGATGGCCAGGGACTGAGTCAGGACTGAAGGCGTCCAGGAGAAGCAGCTGCAAACTCTGGCTGAAGTAGAAGGGCCTGGAGGAGAGGGTCTGGCTGTTCGGAATGGGGAAAGCGAACTCGGGAAGCAGTGTGAGGATCCAGAGCCTGGGAAAGGAGTCCCGGGATGGACGTGGGGACAGAAGAGCAGCTGGGAGGAAGGAGGCAGAGGTCTCAGCAGGAGGACTGCAGAGATGGAAGGTGGAGTGGAGGGGGGGCAGCCCTGTCTGGGGCCTGGGGCCAGCAGTGTGGGTTCTGACTCACCAGTTTTGGCCACCACAGACACGGGCCCCACACGCTGCTTGCCACGAAGCCCGTAGAGGTTCATCTTATACTTCCTGTTGGACTCCAGGCCAGGGACAGTGACCTCATTCTCATCCCCCGTGACGGGCACAGTCTGGGGCTGCCCCTGGGCATCCTTGTATTGGATCACAAAGGAGTCGAAGGGGCCCTGGGCCACCGTCCAGGACAGATGCAGGGAGTCCGGGGTCACGCCAGTCACCGTCAGTTCCCCCAGGAGGGGCTGCTCAGAGGACTCCTCTTTCCTGTCTGGGGCTGTAAGCAAAAAGAATGAGCCATGTACAGAACCCACAGCCTGGGATGGGAGTTGAGATTTGGACCTGGGGTACGCATTCTAAACACCCGACCCTGGGAAGCTGGGCACAGCCAGCGTATGACACAACTCCTGGGCTTAAGGGAGCACCCTGAATGGGATGGAAGGGGCCTAGCTGTGCAGGGAAAGCTGGCTGCCCCTTAGCCTGGGAGCAGGGCCAGAGTGTTGGGATCAGCCATTTTGCTGGGAGGCTCAGCTGCTTCCTGGCTGAGGGAGAGCGGGCAGAGATCAAGAAGAGGACACAAGGCTTAGGTGGCAGCCACTCACCGGTAGTGCCGTCCGCAGTGAGGGGCCCATACCGCTTCTTATTGGCAATCCCAAACAGAGTGAATCTGTACTTGTGATTGGGCTCCAGGGGGGAGATTACCGCTGACCGCTCAGGCCCCTCCACTGGCACCACAAGGGGCCGTCCTTCCTTGTCTCTGTACTGGACCATGAAGGAGTCAAACTGGCCCCCAGGAACAGTCCAAGAGAGGTGCAGGGAATCCGGGGTGGGGTCTGTTACCCACAACTCTCCCAGGCGGGGTGGAGATGCTGGGTTGGGGTCACTCTGAGGCACTGGGAAGGGGGAGTAGAGACAGGAGAGTCATGGGAGGAAGGCGGCCCTGGGCAGGCTGCTCCCTGTGCAACGACGCATGATTGGAGAGGGAGCCAGCGTGGTCTCCCGAGCTGCGAGCTCTGTCGAGGGGCTGGACCGGATTGCAGGAAGGAGCGACACCTTCTAAACAGCCTAATGCACTATACTCCCAGCCAAGGGGAAGAGGCTCCGGCTCCGGAGGCTCGGGGGAACACAGCCAGCCTTTCACATCTGTGTGAAATCTCCCTAGGCAGCCTCCATACTTCCAGCTTAGCTTTTAGTTTCTCCTTCAGGAGAGGACACCCGTGGGTGCACCCACACCTGCCGCGGTCTGCCAAGCCCCTGTCCCTGCCTGTACCCGCTTTCTGAACCAACCTATCTCTTTCTTTGCACTCTGTTGCCAAAGGATTCCAAAAATGTCTGTATCCATCACCTCCAATCCAGCTCTGCCCTCCATCGGGCAGCTCCTGGTGACCTGGCCATTGCTAAATCCTGTGGACCCTGGAGAGCCCTAACTCATTCCTGTGGACCCTGCCTGGCTGCCCCCTCCTCCCAGCATCTGGGGCACTATCCTGGAGCTTCTCCACCTCTGTTCCCCACAGCTACCAGGTCACAGTTGAGGTCCCTGTGATCGCGCTCAGGCAACCCTCTGTACCTCAGTGGTGCCACTTAAGGCTGCTCATAGGACCTATGGTCGTTCAAGAATGCCCTGAGCGCACTGGCTCCAGAGACACACAGAAGGTATTTTTCTGAATGTCCTGCCCTGTATTGTTCCCCCCCTGCTGCCGCCTGGGGGACAGAAGTGGCTGAACGGGGGGGGGGGGGGGACCTGGCCTCCAGGCTCTCCTCTCACACCCAGTCCTCCTGCATCAGCCGTCAGTCACCAGCTGCTGACTGATTCCCTGTCATGCCCCAGGAGCAGACACTGCTGTTTCTAATGTAGCCCATCACTTCACTCTCATCCAGAGGCCTTCCGGGGTCCCTCGGGGCTCCCAAATGAGGTCGAACATCCCCCACAGCCCACAGAACCCCAGGACTAAGTCTTCAGCACCCCACATGTCCTGCGCTCCAGCCAGAAGAATGCTGTGGGTTCTCTGGGAGACCACCCCCTCTGCTGCACCTACCTCCTCACCTCTGCTGCCCCCCCCCCCGGTGCTTTCCCTTCAGGGTGTAACACAGCACAGGGTGCTATGGACCCCACACCATCTCCCTGGACCCTAAAGCTCTGGGGCAAATTACTTCAGCATGACAAAGTGAAGGGCAGGGGTGCCTGCTGTCACTCACAGATCTTGGCTTCAGCCACCAAAGGGCCATGCCTCTTCTTGCCGACTAGCCCATACAGAACAAATCTGTACTTGCGCCCCGGTTCCAAGGATGTAACGGGTGCTGAGCGCTGGGGTCCCTCCACAGGTATCACCTGGGGCCCATCTTTGTCCTTGTACTGGATCACAAAGGACTCGAACTCCCCCTCGGGGACAGTCCAGTGCAGGAGCAGGGAGTCAGAAGTCAGGTCTGTCACCGTCAGCTCACCCAGGCGCGGTAGGACCGATGGTTTCCCAGGCTGCTCCTCAGTCCTGTCTGGCATTTGGGACAAAGACAAAGCAATGCTGGACCAACCGCTCCCCTTCACCCTGTCTCCTGCCCTCTGCTCTGCCTCACCCACCTCATCCTGGATGCCTCTATCCCTGACCCTCCTGAGAAAGATACATTTTCTCTAAGTCCCCTCTTGATGGCTCCACCTCTGTACCCTAAAACCTTAAGGAGAGCTTCGTGTCCCCTATGGCATTACCTGGGAGTTTCTAGCCTCCCCACTAGAAGCTCCACTGGTGCTTCAGAGCAGTCTTCAGGCTCCCCAAACCCCTGAGCTGCTCTCTCCCTTGCTCCCCTCTCTCCTAATTGTCAGCTTATTCCAGAACTGAACCAGGAGACCACTCTAGTCTCACAGGGAGAACCCGGGGGTGGAGACCACTCTAGTCTCACAGGGAGAACCCCGGGGGTGTGAGGGCCAGGCGTCCAGACCTGTCCTTCCCACCCATCTCTGAAGTTGTGACGGCAGTAGAACCCCTGAACACAACACACACA
>NW_004949185.1:1450699-1464428 GCF_000317375.1 Microtus ochrogaster
ACACACATAGACACACACACACAGAAGGCTTTATCCCCAGAAAAACTGTCCAGTTCAACCGCACACACACACAATACCACAGACACACAGACACACAGAGAGACACACACACAATACCACACAGACACACATAGACACACACACACAGAAGGCTTTATCCCCAGAAAAACTGTCCAGTTCAACCGCAGGTGCTGTCCCCAGGGGAAAGTACAGCTGAGGAGCAGTGCTGGACCGGAGTTCCATCTACCTTGAACTCTATGACCCCAGGGTAGAGCAGAGGAGCAACCAGGAAGTGAGGGGTACCTGAGCAGGGTCGCCTCCTGGATGGGTCACCACCCACCTCTGACTTTCCTCCTAGCTGCCTTCCCTGTGAGCTCTCAAGCCTTTCTCTCCCTTCTGCTTTCTCTTATCCTCCGTTAGACCTGCCTTTCACCGGCCCCTGAAATCCTTCCTACCTCTAGAGCCTTGAGATGCCCCAGCTCCTCCCCCAGATTCAGGACACTGCTCTGAGCACAGTCCAGAATGTACCCATAATGCCTTGGTAGGTGATGGGAACAGAGGGCTTGCCCCCAGGGGTGATCCCATGGAGGAACAGCTTGTAAGGGGCTCCGGGAGGGGGCGGGGGCACCAGAGCCTGGTGGGCGTCTCCTGGTAGCAGTTCTTCATATGCCCAGGGCCCCTCGGCCACCTGCACGCGCAGCTGGAAGTGGGCAAAGGTGTCGGGCTGGGCAGTCCAGGCCACACGGAGGCGCCCTGCCTTGTCTCTGCCCAGCACCTTCAATTCTCCCAGCGGGTGATGCTCCACGATCAGGATAGGGGCCTGGGCCCCTTGGGTCGTAGAGGGGCCCGAGGGAGGAGGCTCATCGGTGGCCTCCAAGGGGCCAGAGGGTAAGGACCCTGGGAAGGGGCAGAGCGGGTGAGAAAAACAGGAGAGTCGGGTATGAGAGAAGGAAGGGACCCTTTCGTCCCCAGGTGTGCCCACAGCCTCTGAGCTAGGCGGCTCCCCTCCCCTCCCCAGCTGCTCCCCAGCCCTGTCTGGGTTCTTCCCACACTTGGCCAAGTCCTCCAGATTCCCCCATGGTGCTTATCTGGAGCAGCCAGGCCTGGCTCAGGGCAGGCAATGACAACCTGCCGTCCCTCCCTGCCCAGGAGCCTCCCACACCGGTGGTGTCTGCCTTCCATTAGTGTTGCAGTGAGAAGCCTGGAAGAAAGGAAGGGGCGGTGATGTTAGGAAGAAAAGGGGTGGTGGGCAGAAAGGGAAAAGAGAGGGTGTGAGGGTGGACGTCCAGTTCCGGTGGCATCTGGGCCCTATGGAGGAAGAAGAGGTCCACCCCCACCCTGCAGCCGCAAAGCCCCCTGTCCCGGGGTCAGGTATCAGTCCTGTGGGAGAGACCAGCTGGAGGGGAGCCACGCCTGGGAAAGCAGTTCAGGAAGCCGCGGTTTCACCACACACACACAGCCATCCACGCACGCACACACCACGCGCGTGCCTGATGGCTTTCAAGACCACCCTCAAGCACTTCTGCAGCCCTGCAGGGTCAAAGCCAAACTGTGGGAAATAACCACAGACCACAGGCTTCAGGCGCCCTCACCGCAGTGAGTCAAAGTGGGAATCTCCGGTTTCGGTCCCACCCACTGAAAAAAACTGCCCGGCAAATCTCTGCTAACACCCAAGTCTTCCGCAGCTCGCCTTGGAAGCTGCAGGTCAGCTGTGAGTGCTGCCCTACACAAGGCTATAAACTTGCCAAAAGCATTATGAATGGTGGTTTGTTTGTTTGTTTTTTCAATAAAAGAAAAAAGAAACTTCAAGTACAAGGTACGAACTTTGCACACAACATCATCGCGTTGCCATGTCAAGATGCCGGATTTGCCGGGCAAGAACAGGCATTGCGGAAGAGCTTGGGAGCCCAGGTGCGAGCCAGGCAACCCCACAAACCAGGTCTCTTTGGCTTTAGTAACCCTCAGGAGAATGCCAGGACCCTGGGATGGGGCTTTTGGGACACTGGAGGGCTGCTTTCTGTGGCAGTGTCCTCCAGCCTGGCCAGGTAGGCTAGGAGGTGGAAGGGCGTGGTGGGGGCAGAGGCCTAAGCAGTGAGACAGTGGGAGGAGGAAGTGGCCGCAACCTCGGAGGCAGGTGACGCTGGACAGGGGGTGGGCAGTCCAGGGCCCCAGTCCACACTACCTGTGGTGGTGATGAAGGCGTAGGATTTGGAAGTCTGCCCTGCCCGCACCCCATGGACCTCCACGTGGTAAGTAGTGCCAGGTCTGAGGTTGGGTAAGCGGACAGTGCGTTCTGAGCCATCCACAGTCAGCTCCCCGCTGGGGCCCTTGGCGGGTGGCAGTGGTCGCCAGCGCAATACCACACGCTCGAACTGGCCCCGGAGCCCGTCGAGGGACACGATCAAGGCGCCGTCGGCTGCACTGCCCAGCACCTCGGGCTTCGGGTGACGCGCTGTGGTCACCAGGTGCGCATCATCGGACGCTGGGTTCACATCTCCCTGGTTCGATTCCCGGTTCCTGGTGCTTTGGGAGGGACTAGTGGTGGGGTGGGGGTGACGGGGCTTGGGTGCCGGGGCACCCGCTGTCTGGTGGCGCTTCAAGAACTCATGGATGTGGCGCGCCACCGACGCGTAAGTCTGGTTGGCGCGCAGTGGGTAGCCGTGGGCACGCAGGTGACGCTCCAGGTCCTGTACTGTGCCGCGGAAGCGGCCCAATTCAGCCGTCAGGTTACCCCACGGCCGTCGGGGAGGTTGGGGCAGGCTTGGCCGGGGATGCCACTCCTTCGCGATCCCCTCTGTGGGCCGCAAGGGCCAGGAGGGCCGCGGAGGCCGGGGACGGGGGCTGGGGGGTGGGTTTGGGGGGTGCACCTCCGGGTAACCGTAGTGGCCTGGTGCTGCCGAGTGAGAAAGGGGGAGGGGACATCAGGTCAGTGTCAGCTTCCCCCACCGCATGCTCCTCCTCGCCACCACAGATCCCACTAACCCACCAAGGACGAGGCCTCTTCCCTGAGGACCAGCCCCACCTAGAAAGAGAAATTAAGTGTCCCTGAGCCCCACCCATCCCTTTGCCCTCCAAGCCAGCCACTGTTGGTGCCCTAGGAGAAAAAAAAGCCAGCAGGCGGGGCGTGTATCTGGTGGAGAGAACGGGAAAGGGGGAAGGAAATGTGAGCGACTCCGAGGGCGCCGCCTTGTCTCAGGAAAATGAACGATCCGTCTGGGCGCCTGTTAAGAGACCTTGAGGGTTGGTGGAAAACCATGCTATGAGACCCAACCCCAGGCAATCCCAGTCCCAAAGTCAGCAGGACCTGTTTCACTCTAGTCTCCCGAGATCAAATTGTCCACTGCCTATGTACCTAGGTTAGGATAAAAGCCACCCGGCCCTGAAGGGCTCACAGCATCTGCACACTGCTTCCCTCCCTGCAGTCTAACCTGCAAGCTTCCTATAGGACTCCAGGCACCCGGAGCCTTTAGAACAGAGCAGGACCTAGCAGGGGTGCTGGGATTGCCACAGCCGTCTGTGACCCTCCAGCCTGGGTCCTCAAGGAGAGGGCTCCCAGCCTTGGAAACTAGGCTCTTCCCTAACACTGGGAATGCCGTACCTGTGTTTGCCCTGATAGAAGCAGGGTAGCTGACTGCACGGCCCCGTTCTGCGGTGACAGTCACCACGTACTCCACGCCTGGCATCAGGTCGGTTAGCTGAGTCCTGTCTGCCTCAGGGGGAACTTCCAGACGCACCCTTTGGTTGCCGGCACTGACGTAGGACACCACAAATCGGTCCACCTCAGCCTGGGGACGCAGCCAGCTGAGATCCAGAGTGGTCGGAGTCACGGCTACCACTCGGAGGTCCTGAGGACCATCAATCACTAGCAGGGTTAGACAGAAGATGGCTCAGAAGTGAATCCACTTGCTTCTGCTCCGGTGCAGCCCCAGCCCAAGCAGACTCCCAGCTGCCTGCCAAATCCAGATGTCTTGCCCCCATAGCCCCAGCTCTCACTGGTAGTGATGGTCTTAGAGGCAGGAGGACCCCAGCTGGTCCCTCGGAGAGCACGGACGGTGACTTGGTAGTCCTGACCAGGGGCCAGTCCTCTCTGGTCATAGGCTGAAGCAGAGCTGGGCACCCGAGCTGTGAATGGTGGACTCGCCCCCTCAGTCTGCAAGAGAGCACCAGACACATCAGAGTGGAGCTCTCTTCCTTGCTCCCTGTCTCTTCTTCTTCTTTTTTTTTTTTTTTAGGTTTATTTATTACGTGTACAGTGTTCTGTCTGCATGTATGCCTGCAGGCCAGAAAAGGGCATCAAATCTCATTGCAGATGGTTGTGAGCCATATGTGGGTGCTGAAAATTGAACTCAGGTTCTCTGGAAGAACAGTTAGTGCTCTTAACCTCTGAGCCATCTCTCCAGCCCCCAGTCTCTTCTTTTTAACAATCCCAAATGGCGTCGACATAAAACTGTATGGGACTTGGTCCCACTCAGGCTGGGGAGCATGGATGCAAACCACAAGATGCCTAGAGCCTCCCTCCGGCCAGCAACTCTTCTCTGTGGTTTGTGACTATCCGTTCACTTAACCATCCACGAAAACGGTTCTATCAATCCTACTTGACAAATGAGGAAACCGGGTTCAGAAAGCCCATGTCCTGATAGGGTGTGCACCAGGAGAGCAGAAAGGTTGGAGAGGTGGCTTACTGTTCCCGCATAGGATCTAAATCCAGTTCTCAGCACCCACATGGGGCAGCTCACAACCATCTGTAACTCTAGCTCCAAGGGATCCAATACCTCTGACCGCCTCAGGTCCCTGCATTCATGTGCACAATACCCTCACGCAGACACATAAGTAAACATAAAATCATCTTCTTAAGAAATCCCAGCTGAGCAAGGCCTGGTGGCACACACCTTTAATCCCAGTTGGGAAGCAGAGGCAGATGGATCTCTGAGTTTGAGGTCACTTCAGAGAGAGTTCCAGGACAGCCAGGGCTACACAGAGAAACTCTGTCTCAAAAATTAAACAATAAAGATAGAAAGAAGAGAAACTGAGGCAGAAGAAAGCACTTGCTGCTTTTGCAGAAGACCAGAGCTGAGTTCCCAGCACCCACATGAGGTGGCTCACACTGCCCATAACTCTAGCAACAGAGGGTCTGCGGCCCTCTTCTGGCCTCCCTGAGCACCTGCACACACACACATGTGCATACACACATACGTGCACATCAACAAAATGCATCCTTTTTGTTTTGCTTTTGAGACAAGGCTTCTCTGTGTATCCCTGGCTGTCCTAGAACTCACTTTGTAGACCAGACTGGCCTTGAACTCACAGAGATCCACCTGCCTCTGCCTCCTGAGTGCTGGGATTAAAAGCATGCGCCACCACTGCCCGACAATAAATCTTTAAAAATATAAGAAAGCCGAGAGGCTTGAGCGCAGGCGGTGTGTCCCCTGGCTCCCCTCTCACGCACAATCCCTGCTCATCTGCCAGACTCAGGATTCCCTCTGGCTCCCCTGGTGACCCCAGCTACCCACACACATTCTTTCAGAACAGACAAAGCGGAGTGGGGATGTTCCCGTGCCCCCTCTGCTTTCCCCATCTGCTTAGCTGGCCCTGGGGGTAGTGCTTGCTGCCTGTGTGTGACCGGGTGTCCCTTTAGACATTTTCTTGTCTCTTCGGCAAACTTACACACCCACTAAAGAAAGGCTCAATGTTCCAGTAGCACATTTCATCAATGCTGCCATCATGCTGTGTGTTGGAGACTGAAAAAATAAGACACCATCCCTGTCCTGGAGTTGGGTAGAACCTAGTAGCCAAATGCAGCTCTCTCTCCCCAATCTCTATGTGTGGTAAATACCCACAAGGATGAAATCCTCTCCTTTAAGTGTGTGTTTGAGGTCATGAGATTACATAGGGTGGCCCTGTGGGCTCCTAGAGCACCGCTGCTGGTGGGGGGAGGGGGGCTGGACATGTGTGAGCACCCTAACAGTCCTATGCTGTGCAGGGCTGCCTCGCCAGGACAGCCGCCGGGGACACTCTGTACCGCTCTGCTATGTTGGCCATGATAGGGACACCTCCATGCAGCCAAATGGGGTTGGAAAATTTGAAAGGTACTGTCCTAAACCAGAAAAGCATAGTAAATACCAAAGTAAAAAACCAGATGAGCGGCCACGTGGGGATTTTCGGGTGAGGGATGAACCAGGGCTGTGTCACTATTTTCTAGGTCCCCTGGGTATGGAGAATCCTGCCCTGCTCCTACAGTTTCAACTGAGGGGCCTTGGGGTGGCCTTCACCCACACGTGTGACATCCACACACCTCCCAGGACCTGCCCTGCCCTAGTCCACCTCCATCCTGTCTCTCCTTCTAGTATACGCCCAAAGTCTAGATCTTTCATCAAAGCAAGCCCATCCTGAATTCTTTCTTTGGATCAACCTATTTCTTGGTCCCTCCCTGGAAGTCCCCATGCCAGCCTCACCCACGCTGCCCAGCCCCATCCCGCAGCTCTGAGGCAGGCTCTGGCCAAGCGTTGGCAGCTGGCACTGCTTCCTGGCAAAACTTGGCTCCGCTGATTGTTCATGGTGACTGCTTAACTTGATGCTCAGAATCAGCCTCTGGGGTCCCACAGGGAAAGCCTTTCTTGGATGACCCCCAGAAAGGACCTAGCTCCCTTCTCCCCTTTTACTCCATGTCTTCCGAGGTCCAGGTCTGTCCCAGTGAGCTCCTGACACAGCTGTTTCCAGGCTGCAGAGGACACCCAAAAGCTCTGACCAGCATTCAGGCTCCTCGGGTCATACTCCCTCCCATCTTGTAGAAGAAAGGGGACAGTCCTGGGGACAGTCCTGAAGCTTGAGGCCATGAGCATGGACTAGAACCTTTGTCCCAGTGAGTTCTTGGCACCTCTACACTTCCACACCCCTCCCTCAGAACCTGAGGTGGAGGCAGCAACTCATGGGGCAGCATGTCAGCCAGCTCCCTGGTGACACTGACACCCAGGTCCTGGAACACTGAACACACTTTGAGAGCCACTGATCACGGTGACAGTCCACATACACAGGAGGGGAGCCGGAGCATGCGCTTGGCTGGGAATAGCAGTCGGGTTCAGAGAGAGAAGTGTTTCTGGGTGGGGAGCTGCCAGGAACAGGCTGTGAGGAAGACGGAGGAGGTGCCAGAGAACTGCAGAATAGGCTCCACGTCAGCTGATGGCCAGAGCATGGCCAGGGCAAAAGGTTCAGGCCCAAGAGTCACCACAAGAAAAGCAAATACAGCAGGTCTGAGGCTGAGTGTGGAACACATGTCTGGTTAGGACCGGTTTAAGGGACCTCCTTCACTTGCAGCCTCACAAGGACCCGGAAGGGTCCCATGCCCAGAGCAGAGATGAAGAACTGAGAGCCAGGCTTGGTCCAGACCAGCTTATGCCACCCTGCTCAGAGAGAGCAAAGGCTAAGCGAAGGCCGCACCCCTTGACAACACCCAAAATGGGCTGTGTGTGTTAGGAGCAGGAGACAACATTGCCTGAAGCCCTCTCTTATCTCAACTGTTTATTTTATTTCTCCCTACCCTAAAGGTTCATAGGAAAATTCCTCCTAAAGTCCCACCCTCCAGATTAGAGCTATGTAAATACTGTACACGCAAGGACTGGGAGAGACACTTTGTAAAATGTTAGCGCGGTTGTTTTACTGTTAGGCGGCCAACTATCTTTTTTCCTCTTCTCCACTTGCCAAATTCTTGTCTCTTGGTTAAATTATTTTTATATAAAAAAATTCAGAGAGAAGAAGGGGGGCTATCTTGGTTGTCAGAAGGGAGAGGGTTCTCCTGGTTGTCAGAGGAGAAGGGGGGCTATCTTAGTTGTCAGAGGAGAAGGGGGGCTATCTTAGTTGTCAGAGGAGAAGGGGGGCTATCTTAGTTGTCAGAGGAGAAGGGGGGCTATCTTAGTTGTCAGAGGAGAAGGGGGGCTATCTTAGTTGTCAGAGGAGAAGGGGGGCTATCTTAGTTGTCAGAGAGAAGGGGGCATTCTTGGTTGTCAGAGAGGAGGAGGGGGCTACCTTGGTTGTGCCACAAAGCAGGGAAACAGCTGCAGGAGACCTTCCTGTGAGACCTGCCTTGGGGCGAGGATGACAGCCAACACTTGCCTTCTGAGGCTGTAGGGCCAGGGAGTAAGCTTGTCTAGAGACCCCCTCCACCAGACTGATGGACGCAAGTGTGGCCTTGCCCAGCATCTGTGGGATGGTGTGGGAAAGGCCGGATGACTGAGAAGTGTAAGCGTCCCTGTACCCTGAGTCCAAGTCGTAGTCCCCAAGGAGGGGCCGCCGGCTTTGTCCTTGCTATGCTCCCAAATGTTTTACGAACAAGCTGGAGGCTGGAGGCAGGGAAAGAATGCTTGAGGTTCTGATGACAGCAGCTGGGAAAACAAACTCATGGACTCAGAATTATTGCCACGGCCCAGACAGCTTGGCCTAAACCAATAAAGATAACATTGAGCAGAGCCTAAGGCAAGCCTATATATAGACTGAAGGGTAGGCAGAGAAGGCTGCCCTCGTCTTTCCTTCCTTTCTGCTTGGCTTATAATTTCTTTCTCTTTTTCCTTCTTTCCTTCCTTCCTTCCTTCCTTCCTTCCTTCCTCCCTCTCTCCCTCTTCCCTCTCCCCCCTCCCTCCCTTCCCCTTCCCTCCCTTCCTCCCTGTTTTTGTTTTATTTTCTAGATAGATTTCTTTGTGTAGCCTTGCCTGTCTTGAAACTTAGCTTTGAAGACCAGATTGACCTCAAACTCACAGAGATCCACCTGCCTCTGCCTCCCAGGTGCTGAGGTTAAACCTGGAGTGTTTATGTGCGCTGACTGAAGGTTTTTCTCTGGGCCTCTGTGAGAGTTGCAATAAAAAGATACTTAAAGAAACACCATCAGAATCCACCTCACAGTTTGTATGGCTGCAGGTTAGTATGTGGCAACTCTGAGACAATGTCAGTGGGTCCAGAGACGGCAGTGCGTCTCCCCATTGGGAAGCATGTACAAGAAGGCAGGAGGTACAGAAAATTGAAGAATCTGAAAACACAGCATTGGGAAAGGACAGAAGAGGCTGAGGGTTGCCTCGGAATGAGGTGACAACTGGGCACAGGACTCAGGAAGACCACATGTACCCCAGACGCTGGTGCCCAGCCAAGGGCAAATGGGTGTGTGCAGAATGGGGCCGACTTGGAATCAGCAACAAAGACTAGCAAGCAGTAAGGGCCGCTGTGCTCTGAGCAGCCGGGAGTAGGGATCTCACCATTAGCATCCTAGTTGCCCTGGGCCAATGTTGAGGCATGGATTGGTACCAGGCTGGGGCAGGGTAAGAAGGCATTTAGAGCAGACTCGGACACCAGCCACCTGGAGTCTCATGAGTGTGACTTCTTGCACCCATGTGAGCCCACCCCCTCCCTCTTCTGCTGCCCAACCGGCCTCCCCCTTGCTTCCCCTCACCGTGGGGATAAACTGGATTTCATAGGCATCCACAGGACCAGGAGCCCGGGTCCACTCTGTCCGGACCGTCGTCTCCTCTAGGAGATGCATCCTCATGTTCTGGATGGCTGGCACCTCTGTCCAGAGTGGAATAAGGAAATTGCTTAGCCTGGGGCAGAGCCATGGCTTCCCCAGTCACTGGAGCCCACACAGGGAGGCACATCTTAGGTTCCCACTGCCCAAACTCAGGTTGGGAACACTGGAAAAGGCCCAAAAAGGGCCTGGGCGCCCCTCAATTTCTCCCATGTTCAAGACAACCCTCTGTCCAGAGAGCTAAAGGTCAGACTTCCCACTGGCGTGTGCTTATGGTTCCACTACCCCAGTGAAAGGGGTCCTCCTGGCTGATACCCCCCACACACACACACAATCTACAAGGAACAAGTCCTTCCATTCTTCCTCTAGGCCCCTAAGCCTCAGGCTTCTGCTGCCAGTATCCCTGTACCCGCCCCACTGTATGGGAGAAGGCACCTGGCTCACCTTCCCCACAGTCGTCCCCAGCATAGCCTTCTTGACAGACGCATCTGCCCTGGAGACACTCTCCCCTGCCGCGACAGTCACCTGGGCATGTCTGGATGGCACAGTCTGGGCCTCGGAAGCCCTCGACACACACACATTGGCCTGCACGGCACAGTTCCCGTGGGCCACAGCCCCCGGGGCAGGCGCTGGCAGGAGGCTCCTCTTGCCCACAGTCCTCACCACTATAGCCGGCGTAGCACAGGCACACTCCCTGCACACAGCGCCCACGGCCACGACAATCAGCTGGGCAGGTGCGAGTGGCGCAGGCGGGGCCGGTGTAGCCTGGGTCGCACACACAGCGCCCATTCTCACAGCGGCCGCGCCGGTGGCAGTCGGCCGGGCAGGTACGGATGCTGCAGTCTTCGCCCGTGTAGCCCGCGTGGCACACGCACAAGCCATCCTGGCACACGCCCTGCTGGCTGCAGTCGCGCGGGCACCGTCTCACGCCACAGTCCTCGCCCGTGTAGCCATCATCGCACACGCAGAACCCGTCCAGGCACCGGCCGCGGCCCCTGCAGCCGCCGGGACAGCTGCGTGTGCTGCAGTCGTCACCCGAGTAGCCTACGTCGCACACGCACACACCGTCCTCACAGTGGCCATGTCCGCGGCAGTCCCCAGGGCACCGACGGCTCCCGCAGTCCTCGCCTGTGAAGCCCACATTGCACACGCAGCGGCCGTCCACGCAGCGCCCGCGCCCGCGACAGTCACCAGGGCAGGCGCGCGTGCCGCAGTCCCGGCCTGTGTACCCGGGCCAGCACACGCAGCGGCCGTTCTCGCAGCTTCCCCGGCCGCGACAGTCCCCGGGGCAGCTGCGCACCCCGCAGTCCTCGCCGCTGTAGCCCGCGTGGCACACGCACACGCCATCCTCGCAGCGCCCTCGGCCCCTGCAGTCCCTCGGGCAGGCGCGCGCGCTGCAGTCCGCCCCTGTATACCCGGGCCAGCACACGCAGCGGCCGTCCTCACAGTGGCCCCTTTGGTTGCAGTCCCCGGGGCAGCTCCGCACACCGCAGTCGTCGCCGCTGTAGCCCGCGTCACAGATGCATTCCCCGTCCTCGCAGCGGCCACGGGCATGGCAGTCACGCGGGCACGTCCGCGTGCTGCAGTCTTTGCCAGAGTACCCGGGCCAGCACACGCAGCGACCGTCCACGCAGCGCCCTCCCTCGCCGCAGTCCCATGGGCAGCTCCGCACGCCGCAGTCTTCACCGCTGTAGCCGGGGTCACACACGCAGCGGCCGTCCTCACAGCGGCCCCTCTGGCTGCAGCCCCGAGGGCAGTTCCGCACCCCACAGTCCTCACCAGAGTAGCCGGGGTTGCAAATGCAGCGTCCGTTCTCGCATCGACCCTTCTGGTTGCAGTCCCGGGGACAGCTTCGCACCCCACAGTCCTCACCAGAGTAACCGGGGTCACACACGCAGCGCCCTTCCTCGCAGCGTCCTCTCTGGTTGCAGTTGCGAGGGCAGGAACGCTGGCTGCAGTCGGGGCCCGAGAAGCCAGGGCGACACACACACACACCCTGCACGCAGCGCCCGCGCCCCTGGCAATCTCCGGGGCAAGAGGGCCAGCCACAACTGGGGCCGCTGTAGCCGGGGAAGCACACGCAGCGGCCTCGGACGCAGCGACCCTGGTCGTTGCAGTCGTCCGGACAGGTCTTGGAGGCTGAGGGCGGGGACGAGGTGGGCGTCCTAACGTCGGTGGGGTCTGAGCAGGTGGGTCCACCCCAGCCAGGCTCGCAGGAGCAGGCGCAGCGGCTCAGGTCGAAGACACCGTGGAGGCTGCAGAGGCTGCGCACGTCGGTCTGGCCTGGTGCGGGAAGGAGAAGGGAGACCCAGCTCGTATTAGCAGATGGCCAGTAGCTTCAGAAGGCCATTTTAGCTCCTAGTTGCTTAGTGTATATGCCCTCTTGGGAGTGTTTGGGTCGACTCTCCACGTTATAACCTTCAGTGCACACGTCACCCCTAAGGAGCAGGAAGTGCCACATTTTCTCCTTCGTACCAACATCCTTAATGTCACCCTAGGCACCTCTCCCATCCTGATCTTCTCCCTTCCTCTGTGCCCCGCTCCCATCAGGGCTCACCAGTGCCAGCCTGCGCAGCCATGGGACAGCACCCTCCTGAGCAGTGTTCCTTGAGTCCCTTCACCAGCTCCTCCAGGATCTCCAGCCGGACCTTCAGGGCCTGCACCTCAGAAGCAGGCACCGGGGGTTCAGTGCCCGGGGGACAGCCACAGCCAGCCGAAGTGGGAAGGTTAATGCGGTGGGTGAATACCACCTGCTTCTCCCCTCCTTCCACAGTGTGCTCATACAGCTGAGAAGAAGGGCCCCCTGGCTGGGGAGGGGGCCGTGGGGCCGGGAGGGTCACATTGGACCGAGGGGAGAAAGGGCCTGCTCCGGCTCTGCCCAGCAGCACCAGGAGAACGAGGACAGTCGTTAGGGCGCATCGAGCTGGCATCATTCAGGAAGCTGAGGAGAGAGAGGGCAAGTGTGAGAACTGACTCAGCTTGGAGGCAGTCACCAGCGCATCAACAGAGCCGGACTAGTAACAAACTCAGCTCTGGTGATGAGAATCTGAGCCTCAAGGGTAGCCTCTCTGGGCAGATCTGGTCTGAGACTTTCTAAGTCATTTGGCCACTCTGTCTTCCCTGCTTAACCGGTTTCTGTTTGTTCCACAAGCTGGTCTTGTGTCTTCTGTATGTTTCTCTGTCTAGAGTGCTCTTTCCTTGGCCCCACAGCTGGCCTCTTACAGTTGAGCCTTTAGCAGGCATAACTCCGGCCATCCTTATGTTGGGCAGAGCAGCTTGTCGCCCCCCCCCCATCACGATGGCCTGCTCACACTCCTCAGGGTAGCATTTAGTGTGGCCTAGACATCTGTGTGGGTTTTGTGTTTTGTTTTTAACCTGTCTCCCACCACTAAAAGGGAGGTCCATGAGAACAGAGACCTCACCTGTCCTGGCTCGGCTGCATGTACTTGGCAGGAAAACTTGTCGGATAAAAACTTCAGCCCACACACCTGTGCCGAGGAAGTCTCGCAGATGAGGCCAAGGCCTCCCCAAGCACCTGGAGCCAGCCCCCCAGTGCCCACTGTCTGACAGACCGGCACAGGTGCAAGCACAGGTGCGGGCACAGGTGCGGGCACAGGTGCGGGCACAGGTGTGGGGCTTCTTCAGCTCCTTGCTTCCCTCTTCTTTTTCTTCCTCTTTCTCTTCCTCCCCTCTTTGCCCTCCTCCTCCTTTTTCAACGCAGGTCTCCTGTAGCTCAGGCTAGCCTCAAATTCACTGTGTAGCCAAGGATGGCCTGAACACTTGCTCCTCCTGTCTGTGCCAGCATGAGCAGCAGACGCTACTCTGCTTGGCTCCCCCTCGAGTTATAGTCCTTCGCTCTCCATTAAATCCTTCCCGTTAGCCTTTAAGAAGAAATACGTTTGTTTGTTTGTTTGTTCATGATGGGGAGCTGGGCGTACCATAGAATGCCTGTGGAGGTCAAAGAATGACTTTCGGGCACCCTTGGGGTCTCACTTGTTCCTCAGTGGTGGGCAGCATCTTCACCCACTAAGTCATCTCGCCAGCCAGCCTACTAATTTGTTTGTTACATTTTGTTTTTTTGAGACAGTGTTTCTCTATGTAACAGTCCTGGCTGTTCTGGAACTAGGTCTGTAGACCAGGCTGGCCTCAGACTCACAGAGATCCACCTGCCTCTGCCTCCCGAGTGCTGGGATTAAAGGCGTGCGCCACCACGCCCGCTCATCTTTT
>NW_004949185.1:1464817-1467517 GCF_000317375.1 Microtus ochrogaster
TCTGTAGACCAGGCTGGTCTCGAACTCACAGAGATCCACCTGCCTCTGCCTCCCAAGTGCTGGGATTAAAGGCGTGCGCCACCACCGCCCGGCCCTCTTAATTTTTTTTAATGAGTTCAAATATCTCCAATTTAATATCTTCCTCAGAACTGTCAAATATCAAGATTTACAAAAATGCCAGGGCGCACAGCTGGAGTAGGACTCCGGAAAAGACCCATGTGTATGTGGTCATTGATGAATAACTAAGATACTATGGCAATTAAAAAGAGAAAGGGTGGGGCTGGAGAGATGGGTGGGGCTGGAGAGATGGGTGGGGCTTAAGAGCACTTATCACTCTTGCAGAGTACCTGGGCTGGGTTCAGTTCCCAGCACCCACATGGTGGCTCACAACCCTCTCTAACTCCAGTTCTAGGGGGTCTGATGCCCTCTTCTGGCCTCTACAGGCACTGCACACAACTGGCTCACAGACAAGCAGGCAAAACACTAGTACACACGAAGATAAATAATAACTAAACCAAATAAATAAATAATGTTGCATCAGTTAAAGAACCATACAGGGAAAACAGGGAGAATTGGTCCCCACCTTAAATCCAAATATAGAAACCGCTGTGGCAGGGATCACAGCCCTAAATACAAGAGGGAAAGCAAAGGTTCCCATAGCAACGTAGAAGAAAACATGGGAAGAGACCTTTATGATTGGAGTAAGTGAAAATTGCTTAAGTGAGGCACACAAAACCTAACCACAGAAGAATGAACACAGTGGGCCTTGCTGGAAGTGATAACTTCACTCCCTGACTTGTGTCCTCCGTGCTGAGAATGGAACATGCTGGGCAGAGGCTCCACCACGGACTTGTGTGTCTCGCTCAAGAATTGAAAACATCTGGTCATCAAATGACATCAGTAAGAAAATAAGACAATTCACAGACTGGGAGAAGCAAGTGAGGCAAACATGAAGGCTAGAGAGAGGAGAGAGAGAGAGAGAGAGAGAGAGAGAGAGAGAGAGAGAGAGAGAGTAGGTGCTACGGCGCATGCCTGTAAGCGCAGCGCTGAGGAGATGGGGCAATGTGGAACGCTGGCCTCCACATGTGTATGCATGCACACAAACATACACACATGTACACCATTTAAGAGTGTGTGCTACTCTTGCAGAGAATCTGAATTAAGTTCCCAGCATCTGTGTTGGGCAGCTCACAACCGCCTGTAGCTCCAGCTCTAGGGGTCAGATGCTCTCTTCTGAACTCTGGGCAATTGCATTCATGTGCACACAACACACACACACACACACACACACACACACAACTGAAAACTAAATCTGAAATTTTAACTACAAACAAATAAACCTGGGTCCTCTGCAAGAGCAGTCATTGTAACCAGGTGGTGGTGGGGCACGCCTTTAAACCCAGCACTCAGGTGGATCTCTGTGAGTTTGAGTTCAACCTGGTCTACAGAGCAAATTCTAGCACAGGCTCCAGCCTGGTCTACAGAGCAAAATTGCTAGAACTCTAGGATAGGCTCCAAAGCTACAGAGGGAAACCCTGTCTCAAAAAAACATAACAAGCAAAAAAACAAAAACAAAACAAAACAAAAAAAAAAACCAACAACAACCATTGTTTCTAACCACTGAGTGTTTTTTTGGTTTTGTTCTGTTTCTTTTCCTAAACTGTTGTCATTTTGATAAAGGATCCCAGACGTCTGATCTGCCTGCCTCAGTCTCTCAAATTTTGGGATAACAGGCACACACCACCACACACCATTGGCTGTTAACGGCTTTGTTTACATTAACTGAAAAGCAATTGAACTGGATAAATGACAGGAGAGGGAGAGACAGAACAGAATATTATGCAACAAGAAAACCTTCCTCTGTCTTTGCTACACATGACATGAATGAATTTCATGCATGTGCAAAGCAGACGCAGAAAGACAATGTCCTAAGTGCTATTATTTATGGGAGGCCTATGAACAGGCGGCGCTAAACTGTGCTCTTAGGAGACAGGACGTGATTACACTTGGGGCTACTACAGACTGGAGGAGGCACGGGGCGATTCCTGGGACGTCCTGTACCTTCATCTGCACTGGGCTAAACAGATGTATGTACAGCTCACTGAACTCTACACGTAGGACCTGTGTGTCAGAGTCTGAGAATTATACCCTGTGATTAAAAACAAATCCTTGCCCCACATCGCAGGCCTCCAGCCACCACACTTAACTACATTTTCCAGCCCTGTTTCCCTATTCCGCACACACGCCTCAATCCACTCCAACTGGCTTCCCCACCGCAGTCACGATCTCTAACCAACACCCCCTGTGGTCTCCCACCAAATCTAAGGGATGTCTGTCTTCATCTTCCTCAACGTCTCTCAAAATCAATAATAAAGCCGGGGCAGTGGTGGCGCATACCTTTAATCCCAGCACTTGGGAGGCAGAGGCAGGCGGATCTCTGTGAGTTAGGGGCCAGCCTGGTCTACAAGAGCTAGTTCCAGGACAGGTTTCAAAGCTACAGAGAAACCCTATCTTGAAAACAACAACAACAACAACAACAACAACAAAAATCAATTTAAGTTAGCCGCGTCTCCCATTTTGAAGCAGTCTGTGATGTCCAATATTCCACCATGGCTCCTTCCACCGTGGGGAGCCGGGAATTGAACTCAGGTCATCTGGCTTGGCAGCAGGCACCTTGACCCACTGAGTCACCTCACCGTA
>NW_004949185.1:1467668-1469257 GCF_000317375.1 Microtus ochrogaster
GCTAAACCTCTGTATCCACAGTGGCCCCTCTGTGGAGCAGGCTAAACCTCTGTATCCACAGTGGCCCCTCTGTGGAGCAGGCTTGCTCCTCACTCCAGGCTTCAGGTCTCCAGCCCACGTCACCCAGAGAGGCTGAGGCTCCATCATGATATCCATGCAGTTCTTGCTTGTACTGTTTATGATGGTTTGTGAGCTTGTATAAAAAGGACTCTCAAGCTCGAGATGACAGAGGGTGCTACCATTTCTCTCTTTGTTTTACTGGCTGCTCTGTCTTGCATTCAGCACAGCCAATGTCCTCAGTAAGCATTTATTGACTTTAATAATGTCAGTAAAATTCAGTGTAAGCCCAGGACGAGCTCTAAGGCTGGAGTGAAGAACAGGACCAAGGTCAGGGCTAGGACCACGGACAGTGTCTGGGCCTGGAAGTCTAGTAGCAACAGTAGCTGTGCTGAAGAGTCCACGACCAGGAGGAGAGGACTGGACGACACAAGCATTTTGGAAAACAGGCAGAACATACACTGTGCAATAAAACTGAACATATACAGAACTGCTGAGCCCACAGTGACTCCTAGGAACACAACAACATGGCAGAACCTGACACCGCAGCCCCGAGGGGAACCACCAAATACAACACGTTAGAACCAGACACAACAGCCCCAGGGGGAACCACCAAATACAACAGCAGGGCAGAACCAGAGACAACAGCCCCAGGGGGAACTACCAAATACAACAAGACGGAACCAGAGACAACAGCCCCAGGGGAACCACAAAATACAACAACACGTTAGAACCGGACACCACAGCCCCAGGGGGAACTACCAAATACAACAAGACGGAACCAGAGACAACAGCCCCGAGGGGAACCACCAAAGCATCTATCAGCTCTTATTGAATTAACTGTGGCTTATTCACACTTCACACTGTGGAATAAAAATTCCTGAGGACTTAAAGGCCAGCCTGCTCTACAAGAACTAGTTCCTGGACAGCTAGGACTGTTACACAGAGAAAACCTTTCTTGAAAAATTAAAAAAAAAAAAAAAGACAAACAAAGAAAAACCAAAACAAAGTGGGATCCTGTGGATGGCACCTAAAGGAACAAGGCCAGAGAAGAAGGTGCTGGGAATCCTAAGGAAGTCTGAGTGGGCGCGGTGGGCCACACCTGAGACCCCAGCCCTTGGGAGGCGGAGGCGGGCGGTTCTCTGTGAGCTGCAGACGGAAGTGGGGAGGAGAAAGTCTCATTTTTCACATTTTACTACAACTGTCCATTTCACAGTCGCAGTGGAGGCCTGGCTCTGGAAGGACCAACTTCTGGGAGTCCCTTCCCCCCATTCACCACAGGGGCTCCAGGAACTGAGCTCACATCATTGGGCCTGGCAGCAAGAGCCTTTGCCTGCCAAGCATCTTGCTGGCCCTTGAAGATGTTTGTGTACTCATCCACCTACATTTTTATTAGTTTTATTGTGCTAGGATCAAACCCGGAGTTTTGCATTTCTAGGCAAATGTTCCGCCTCTGAGCACTTCCTGTGGAAACGGAAGGGTTTGGATCAGGAGGGGGTAGGGTTTGGACTCAGGAGGGGGTAGGGTTTGGA
>NW_004949185.1:1469357-1483296 GCF_000317375.1 Microtus ochrogaster
TCAGGAGGGGGTAGGGTTTGGACTCAGGAGGGGGTAGGGTTTGGACTCAGGAGGGGGTAGGGTTTAGACTCAGGGTTCCTCGTTTCTTCATCCGGGTCTTTATCTGGATGTAGCTGTGGGCTCCCTACAAGTGGAGAGACAATTTGGGAAGAAAGAATGAGGCAGGGAGCAGGAAGAGGTGAGCAGGACAAGGCAGGGTGGGTTCCAACTGCTGAGAAAGTTGAGTGATGCTGGCAGGTGCCCAGCGTCTAGAGCAGAGAGGCCAGGAGAGCAGGGCAGCCTGAGCACTGGGAATGTTGACCGGCCAGGAAGGAAGGGCTGTAACACCTCTCTCCCAACAGACACATTTCCTAGCTTCAGGGCCACCAGACACAACGCTCCCTGACTGGTATTCAGAGACAGAAAGGGGCCGCTCCGTTGGTGGGGTGCCCACCTAGCACAGCTCTAAGTTTGATCCCCAAAATCACATAAACCAGGTGTGGCGGCCCATGTCTGAAATCTCAGTACTTGGGAGGTCGAGGCAGAAGGACCAACAGGCCAGTGCCAGCCTCCGCTACATAGAAAATTTAAGAATAGCCTAGGTTCTGTAAGACCCCACCTCAAGGAGTAAAATAAAATAAAGAACCAGGAGAGCCAGGGAGAGGCTCTTTCCATGGGCAGTGCCTGCTCCTGGCAGAAGGCCATGCCGCAGGGCTGCCCTTCCTTGACAGCAAAGCCCTTGGTGGGAGGGGGCTCTGGCCTGCCTGTCACTCTGTGCAGAGACAGAAAATCACCCCAGCGCCAACTGTGGGGTGCATGTGCACGCACATACACACACAAAAACACGGCATAGCCGGGCGGTGGTGGCGCACGCCTTTAATCCCAGCACTCGGGAGGCAGAGGCAGGTGGATCTCTGTGAGTTCGAGACCAGCCTGGTCTACAAGAGCTAGTTCCAGGACAGGCTCCAAAGCCACAGAGAAACCCTGTCTCGAAAAACCAAAAAAGAAAAAAAAAAAAAAACAAAACACGGCATAGGCAAATACAACCCCTGCATTTGTCTGCAGACACAGTACACGTGCACCTGTACACGAACCCTCATATCAACACAAATAAGGCAGCATTTTTTTCCGATGTGTGAGCCCCTCAGGGTTGCTGCATACCTGGCCCCTGGAGGATGCCTAAGAAAGTGGACTACACTGGCAGAGAGGGCGGCTGAGTCGGAGAGCTGAGCTGCAGTGGGAACAGCACAAGCAGCTGCTCTGTAAGTGGGGGGCGGAGGGTATGTACTTCCTGCTTGCTTCCTCGCACCCCTGGGCCCTCTAGTTGACCAGTCTCTTCATGCAACTGGATCCTACTTCACACTCACATAGGTGATGGGGCGGGAGAGGGTCTCTGCAGCAGGAAAACGTACTGAAACCCCACTGGCTTCTCCAGAAAGGCTGCTGAGGTTGGTCTAGAAGAGAGGTGTGACCCTCGGGGACCATGCCCCACAGTCCCTTTCCCAGGCCCTCCCCTCCCCCTCTCCTGTCACCATGTGAGAGCTTCTGTTTCCCCTCCCAACGCTTGGAAAATTCTGACCCTTCTCTTGGCACAGGGCAAGCAGAGATTTGGGTGTTTCTTGTGTCTCCCTCTCTGACTCTCTGAAATATGTTGGGGGGCCGGCCGCACCCTCTCTGCATCCTACTATACTTGGAGGGCTGGCAGGGTGGGGGCGTCTTTCCCAAACTGTGACTCAGTACCCTCGGTATTCAGTGTGTGGCCAACTTTGACACTTTATTCACTGGGGACCATTGGTCCTCCTGGGTGGGAGAGGGACAGACTTCCATGAGGGCTGATCCAGGGATGGGGTCTGGTTCCACTCCAGTGTCACATCAGCTCCCCCTGCCAGCCCCTCTCCCAGCGAAGTCCAGCAGGGAGAGGTGGAAGCAGGACATGAGAAAACAGGGAGTCTCAGATACTGGGCCGAGACAGGTTGAAAAGCCGGTGCCAGCAAGAAGCAGCTGGGGATCCAGGTACCTCTTGTTTGGGGAGGAAGCAGATGGGCCATGGGAATAGAAAAATTAAGAGAAAGGATTTCCAGACCCCCAGTGGGAAAGGTCAGGGGGAAAGTGAGAGACAGGAAGATGGGTTCTGGTTCTTGCACCAATGGCCAGGGCTTGAGCGGAAGAAAGTGTGACTAATGGAGGTGCTGGGTCTCCAGGGGTTGGAGGTAGCCAGGGACAGCAGGAGGGAGGGGCTGAGATCCGGGAAGCAGGGGCGGGGCTGCGACAGCTGCTGTTTCCTAGCTGCTTCCCAGTAGTTCCCCTCAGTTCCACTTCCAGCTGTTTCTAAGCCATTAAATTCTTTCCAGGCGAGATAAGAGGCCCCGCCCGCCCCACCCGAGGCCTGTCACGTGTATTGGGGAGTGGGTGGGAAGACTCAGGCACACAGAAGCAGGGAGCCTGGAAGGGGGACCGAATGAAGACACAGCCCTGTGCCCTGTGGGGACATCACTCAGCCTCTGCAGGCTCGCTGAACTGTGAGTCATGGGTGCAGAGAACTCGCCAAGAACAAGTTACAGGATCGTCTCTGCAAGCTCTGAGCCCTTCCCATGCCCACGAGTCTTCTCTGTCCCATTTCAGCACTTCCGAAAGCCCTGCACCTCCCCCAGACCTTGTTCTCAGCCCCTGTTACTCCGCACGCGGTTACTTGAAAAATCCCCATTCCGCACAGCTTCCTCTGCCCCATCCCGACACTAGGCTCAGCAACTCCAGCTCTAGCATTCAAAACCTACAGTGCTTTCTTTCCTCCCAGTGTGCAGCTGGACAGCTCAGCCCAGCCTGGTCCTCCTTGCTGCCCCTGCCTCCTGATCAACTGTACCCTCCTGACTCCGGGAGTCCCACAGTTCCCAGGCCCTCTCAGGTACCTGCATCCCCTCCAAACCTTGGTGCATGCAACACACACCACATTCTGCCTTAGTCTCCTGAACACCCCTCCAGAGTCTGCCTGCATTTTCTCTGAGCTGAGCAGAAAGCCCTTGTCCTGGCAGGCACTCCTGCAACTCTTGCGACTGTGGAGCAGCTCAGAGGGAAACCCTTCACCGCTCACCACTCCTCTGGTCTTCCCAGAGCTCTGTTACTTACCTGGAGAGCGTGGTGGCTTGTGGTGGCTGCTATACCTCTGAACCTGCTCAGTCCCGACCCCAATAAAGGAAGTGTCTCAGGCAGGGCAAGCAGCCCTCAGCAGCCCTGGACTCTTGGGGGGACCCTTCCCTTGTCCCTTGCAGCAGAGCCAGTACCAGGACTGTGGATCTCACAGCGGTGACAGAAAAGCAGGGAGCCCCGCAATGAGCAGGGGGAGGAGAAGGGGAGGGCCAGCATGAGGTCAGGGAGGGGAGCGGAGATAGGGCAGGTCTTCCTACCCCTCCGGCCCCTCCCACCAGCCCCCTCCCTGTCCAGGACCAGAGTCATCTCCCCTGTACCCTCATCTCAACCTCTCTGTCCCTTATTTTACCCCCATGCCCTTCCCTACTGCACTTTTAACCTTCTCCCCACCGCAGTTTCTGAGCAACCTGGCATTCTACCTGGCATTCTCCGTTATTCTCTCCCCGCCTTTGGCCCCTTCCTTTAGCCCATTTCCCCTCTCTGCCAGCACCATTCCTCGCGGTCTCCATCCCTACCGCCAAGCCCCCTTCCCCTCCTTCTTAGCTGCTGCTATGAGCTGGATCTCACCCCATTTGTTGCCCAGCACCTCTCTATTTATCCCTAAACTCCCCTTTGGTTGTGCTGTGCAGGGAGCAGAGGTGGGGACGAGAGGCAACCGCACACACTCAGGCTTGAACCTCTCCAATGTAAGATCATTCCTGGGGCTCCTTGTCCCATTCCTGGGGCTCCTGGCTGCACCCCTCCCTCACTCCTTCCTGTAACCCCTCCTCCCCTCTCCTGCTTCCTCCGCTGACTTGGACTTGAGCAGCCCTTTGCTGCCCATTCTGCCCAGCCCCTCTCTGATTCCCAGCTCGGCATCTCTGCCCTGTTTTCGCTGCCCCAACTCAGCAAATTCCTAGAGGAATAGCAAGTGAGACTTGGGCACTGGCTGGGCAAAGGCTTGGCTGAACACCAGGACATCCAATTTGGGAAAGTAGTAGTTGGGGGTGTGTGGAGATTAGGAAGGAATGGTAGAAGGTCGAGAGGTTGGTATAGGGGCAAGCAAGCAGCCAGAGCCGGCAACTGACAGGTGGTGTTTAGCCAAAGGCTGCCCCAACAAGGTGCTGATGGAGATTTTCCCCAGAGGAGTACAAAAGGGAACCCCCCACCCCTCGCCCCAGGTTTTATGCTGAGGACACAGCTGTCTCTGCTCCACTGCAACTTTATCATTAAGGCTCACACACACCTCAGCCAGGTCAGGTGATGGCGAGGGGACTTGAAGGGGTCCACATGCGTCTGGTGTCGCATGCAGGCTGTGGCACAAGTGTCTGCATCACAAGTCACACCTCCGGTCACAGGGAAGCAGGTTGGCACAGCATGTGCCTGTGGCCACTGCCACCAGCCCCATGTGGCCAAGAGCAGCAGTACACATGAGCTCCCTCAGGGGTGGACCCGTGTGTCCCTGAGCCGGGGTGTGTGTGTTTTTCTCCTGGCTTTGATGGGAAGATGAAGTCAGTCTGTGGGATAGAGCTGGGCTTAGCTTCCTTCCTCTGCCTTGGCCAGAGTCCCCCAGAGCCATGAGTAGGTGATGGTCCTCAGGTCTCCCAGGGAAGTGGGGGGCAGCAGATGAAAAGATGAGGGGGTCTTCAAATTGTGTTATGGAGAGAACAGGTGGCAGTTGAGCTCTTAATAGCACTGAATTTTGGAGTTAAGCACAAGCAAAGGCCCATCTATGTCTTCCCTAGGTCCTGTTCCACACCTCTATTATTTGGGAAGTAGGGTCCCCATAAGTACAGTTGACCATGTAGGTGGCCAGGGGCCAGGAGACGATGGCTTGGGGGCTGGATGCTGCGTCTTGGCACAGGAAGGCAGGGCCCAGTTTATGAGCTTCCAGGGAAGGGACTGGAGGCAGATACAGCTGCAGGTTTAAAATCGTGGTTGTCTAGGACCACTTCCTCCTGGATCCCAGGCCCCTGGGAAGTCTGTTGTTTCGCAGTTAGGAGTGAAGGTCAACTCTTTTTTTTTTTAATTTATTTATTTATTAAAGATTTCTGTCTCTTCCCCGCCACCGCCTCCCATTTCCCTACCCCCCCAATTAAGTCCCCCCCCTCAGTCCGAAGAGCAATCAAGGTCAACTCTTAACCCCAGGGACTGGGGGAGAGAGCCAGGGAAGCCAAGAGCCAGTGTGGGAATGGCTCCAATAAGGTGTCCTGCGGGGCCCGCAAGGTCATGGTGCTGTCTAGAACAAGCATGTGTTAGCTGTTCCCAGGATCCTGAGTCCAGGGGTCGTTGGCTCTGAGCCCCGTGTCCTTGAATGACCCTCAAAGTCCAAAGTCAGAGAAGAGGAGAGAGAACAAGAAGACAGGGCGAGTGAGGGCGACTGAGGGCAGAGCCTGAAGGCACAGAGAGGCCAGAGGTGACCCGAGGAAGTGTCCCAGAGAGGCAAGGGCAGGAAACAACCTGGCTTCTGTACACAGCAGCTGAGCACAGGGTGGGCTTCCCTGCACCCTTCATGGCTTAAGAGAGAGGGCTCGTGGGTGCTGATCAGCTCTGCTAGGAATGGAGTCAGAGCGCACCCTCTCCCTCACCCCAGCAGCTCTGGAGAGCGGAAAGACTGACGATGGCTTCTTCAAGGTTCTGAGAAGCAACGGTGAAGAACTCGGCTTTTGAAAGGTCTTCTTTTACCCTCTTACTATGCAGACTCAGTGAGAAGAAAGTGCCTGGGATGGGGGTGGTCACCATGCGCGGGGAGAGCTGAGTGGTGCAGGGCAGGGTAGGCAACCCGGGAAGAGAAGAGCTCCAGAGGTTGGGAGAAGTACAAAGCCAGGGAGCAAGGGTCTGGAGCCTTCTCCCTGCCTGGAGACAACGGGTGT
The DNA here is from genome assembly GCF_000317375.1 of Microtus ochrogaster. Classification (NCBI taxonomy): domain Eukaryota; kingdom Metazoa; phylum Chordata; class Mammalia; order Rodentia; family Cricetidae; genus Microtus; species Microtus ochrogaster. Next base: position 1,475,333 of record NW_004949185.1, read on the forward strand.
GGAGAGACGGGAGGGAGGACATTGCTATCTCGTGACAAAAGAAAGTCACACAATTGTTTTGCTCTCAGCTCTGGAGCGGGTGGGCGCCTGTATTTACCAGAGGGACTGAGGTCGCTGTGGCAACCACACATCTGGGCCCCGGGATCCAGATGTGCTGTATCCAGAAGCCATAGCAGAACGATGAGGCAAACACTAGGCTCCCCAGCCCTGGCCCCCGCAGCCAGGACTTCACGGAGCTTGGAGTGAAGAGCAGAGAGGAAGGAAAGCATGGAGAGAGAAAAGAAGTGCCGGGATGGGGACGTGACAAGGAGTGCTGCCCGCCTAGGAGAGGACACTAAAGGGGGCAGCTGGACAGGCCCAACCATGGGCAAGACAAAGAGGCAGAGGAACTGAGGGAAACGAGGTGGGCTAAGGAGTCAAACAGAACACTTGAGTGGGGCGGAGGAGGAAGGCGGGCACGGGAGAAAGAGATGGCAGGGGCGGGATGACAGACGGGGATGAAGACGGCGAAGAAGGACCGACTAGCAAAGAGTAGAACAGGAAGCAGTGAGCCTTCGACATCAAAGTGCTGCTTAGGTCCAGAGCAACAGCGGAGCCCAGGTGAGCAGAAGGAAGGAAGCTCACACTTGCCTGCAGGGCAGCAGCTGCGTCTGTTCCCACCTGCTGTCCTGCAACCCAGTCTCCCACTCTCCTGGGTCTCCCACCACTCGCGAGGTCTAGGGTGGAGCACTCCAGGCTTGGAGCAACTTCCCACCCAGGAGCAAGCAGCAGACCCAGGACTGAGGCAGTACCCACCCCAGCACGAGTGCCAGGTTCTGCAGCACCCCCTTGAAAAGCAGAGAGGCGGGTCACAGTTCACAGAGGGCCATCAGCTAATTCAAAGCCCACGAAGGGGCCCAGGACCAGGTCATCTGTTTCCCTTAACAGCCTGGATAAGGTGCTCAAGGGATCCTGGAACAGGAAGTGGCTGTGGACCAGGGTTGCCCTCTGGAGGGAGGAAAGGCTGAGTTCCTGGGCGCCCTAGTTCCAGGTTTCCATAGTTCCCCGGTCTGTTTTCACTCCAAACACAAGGGGTGGGTAAAAGGAGCGGGGAGAGCCTGGCTGGACACGTGAGGCTCTTCCTCCCTCCTTCAGGGCTAGGCTTATAGCCAGGCAGCCCCTGTCCAGTCATCTGGGCCTGGAGCCCAGGTCCAGCTCACACCCTCCAACTGACCCAGGCCACTCCTGTAGGGTCAGGCCAAGGCGCTGCTGGGTGGGAGCAACTGCAGGGGACCCGGCAGCCAGGCAGACTGGCCCCCTCATCCGATCCCTTCCTTCCACTCAGAGCACACAGCCTTTCCGCCTACCCACTCCTGTGATGTCCCATGACATGCCCCCTTCTCCCTACCAGGCCCCTCCACTGTGATCCCGCCTTCCTGGGCTCCAGGCCCTCTGGCCCCCACGCCTGTTGTTTGTGCGGACAGCTCATCCTGGAAAGCAGGGGGGCCTGTGGTAGAACAAGGACTGGAGCTGCTGTGTGCCCCGTAGGGCGTGGGGCCCCTGTCTTTCCTGTTTACTCAGACACATTCCGGTGATCTGTATAACGGCTGTCACGCCAACACCACAGACATCATTGCTAGACACAGACATACCCTAGGAGTTGCGGGATGGGGCGGGGGATGACATGAGGTCTGATTCCACCCCACTCCGCCACCAGTGACCTCTGTAGTGCATGATTCTTTGATGCTGGTCCAACAGGAGTCGCACACCGGGAAGGCAGTCACCATTCCTTAACTCCATCCGAGTTTTATTTAATAATAATAAAAAAGATACACACACACACGCAAACCGACTCCCACCACCCAAGAACATCCCTTGTCCCACCTGGGGACCAAAGTCCCATGTCTACTCCAGAATTGGAAAAACGAAAGAACAAAGAGGCTATGGTAGCTACCCAGCCCTAAACTGAACCTTAGGCAGTGCCCTCGGGGAAAGAGGGGGACTGGGGGTTTGCAGGAACCAGAGGAGCCCTATATTCTGAAAAGAGGTGAGGAGAGGTGAACCACCCGCCCTCCTCCCATTAAGTGCTTACTCCCCACACCCTGCTCTCCCTTACCAACTACCCCAAGTCCCGGGATCAGGTTCTAAGCCAGTGTGAGCTGCAGAGGTCAGGGGTGGTTGAGGTAGAGGGGCTGGTGGGAGGCCTGACTGGCTGCAGAAGCTGGTAAAGGGCCACCTGTGGTATTGCCTGGGGTTGGGGACGGCTGCTTTCGGAGCGAGGGGGGCACCGTGGAGGTCTTGATGTGAATCACCCTGGTGTCCATGACCTCACACTCAATCTGCATCATCTCCTCATAGTCCCCTGGGGGGCTCCGGCCTGAAACAGTCTCTGTGGAAGGGGAGGCGACCGGTGGTGGATGGGGTGAGATGGGGAGGAGGGTTAGGAGGTTATGAAGAAAAGGAAGGGCAGAGAGGCAGGGCCATGGGTGGGGATGGAGTAGGAAAATAAATGACAATGGTAAGTGAGGGTCACACAGGAGAAGATGTCAGAGGAAAGATGAGCAAGTGAGCAATGCAGCAGGCTTCCACCCCCTCTGCTAGCCTCCTATGGGTGCAGCAGGCTTCCACCCCCCTCTGCTAGCCTCCTATGGGTGCAGCAGGCTTCCACCCCCCTCTGCTAGCCTCCTATGGGTGCAGCTTTTGGTCTGGCTGAGACAGTCTCATTATGTAACCCAGACTCACCCCATACTCCCACCTTCCATTCCTGACACCTCAATGCTAAGATTTCAGGCACACAACTCTGCATTTTATTTTCTCCTCGGCTCCTAACCTCTCTCCACCTCTGAGCCTCTGGACGGCCCCTAATCTCACCTTCTCCCTTAGCTCCCCCTGCTGGATCTCTGCAAAAACTTCCTCAGATTTCAGAACCCTCCCCATAGCCAGAGGAAAGAGTTACCATTGGGAGCCATGGCTGGCATCACCAGGGACATCTTGGGCCTGGACGTCTTATTGTGGCTGATGGCTGGGAGCAGCAGGTGGTCCTAGGAGCAGAAGGACCATGCTGGGTGGCCGAAGAAGACACAGGGACAGGTTCCACTAAGATTATGAAGGGGACACACGGCCAGAGTGACAGGCGGACAGACAGGAGGGAGGGAAGCTCACCCTTCGGAAGGAGACAACATAGAAGGTGTCCTCCCGCCGGTCAATTGCATCTAGAAACTCAGGCTGAGAGCGGCCTGGGTGGCGGTAGAGCTGCAGCTGGCCCACGGGGTCCCTAGGCAGGTGAGGACAGACTTAGGAGGCCCGTGGAGAGGAAAGAAACAAAGGCCTTGCTGGGAGGACAGACTCCTGCTGGGGACAATGTTAGTGATGTCCCCTGGGGCTCTTTCCAGTGACTTTACTCAGTAAAGGCAGAACCAATGCTCACCTCTCAGGAGGTCCGGGAGGTTGGGTGGGGACTGGTTTCACTGGAGGTGACCTCCTCCGTAGCTGAGACTTCTGGAAGGAGAAGTGTCTAAGATTTGGAGAGGGTGAAGGGAGGAGGGAGAGAGACAGGCGGTCCCTGGAAGCTGGTGCCATGTCACATCCACTCCTCCACGGGCCCCACAATGCCCTAAAATCCCCAGGACACTTAGCTCTTGTCTTCATCTCGCCTTCCATGACCCAGAACCAAGGGCTCCTACCTGTCTCTCCTGGACCCTCTGAGGTATCTTCCGTCGACCTCTCTGGTGACGTTGGACCCAGCCGCTCAGCTCATCAGCAAGCCTAGGGAGACAGGCCATCACCTCTAAGGCAGGCATCATACAGGATAGCAGGGTTATGTGTGGGGCTTCCAAGGGCAGATTGCACACCTCAGGGACTCGGTCCGATTGAAGTGGCGGCAGTCAGAGGCAAGGAAGAGCTGGTCCAGGTCTCTCAGTAGTAGCTCCTTGGCCCCGCCAGGGAAGGCTGTCAGATTTCTGAAGGAAAGAAGAGGAGGTAGTAGTCAGAGACTGCCCAGCACAGGGCACCAGCAAGGTGCCATGGGTGACAGCAATTTTGGCTCTGTGCCATGCAAAGGCAGGTTTTACGGAGACTAGCTCTCATCCCTAACAGAGAGGGCTCTTTGCTTCTCACCTGAAGCTGGGCCTGCCTGCAGGGCTGGGCTGCTGTTCCTCGGGGCCCTCGGCAGTTTCCTGGAGGGGTTCAACACCATTAGCCAGCCCTTGTTCGGAGAACTCCAGCAGGTGTCTCTGAAGGCGAGGTTCCTCCCTGCTCATCCGAGGAGGCATGGGGGCTGGAGGTGGCTCACTGATGCTGTGGGAAGGGAGGCAGATGGTGAAGCATTCTGGCTTCTCGGTGTCTTTAGTAAGAGCCAGGACTCTGCAGTCAGGCTGGCGCAGGTGTCACCAGCCCCACAAGAGTGAGGCCCCGGCCGTGAGACAGGAGCGGGAGGATTGCCTGCCTCACAGGTCCAGGAGAGAGGAAAAGGAGAGCAAGCATTCTAATGCCCAGCACCAAGAGAGCCTGGAAGTCACTAGGGTGGATGCGTGTTGGGGCAAGGGGAGCCCGTAAGTCACTGTGGGGGAAGGGGGTTGGAGCAAGGGTTTATACGTCCATGTACACAGAAGTCAAGATCAACCCTGGCTCCCATCTTCAGTACAATCCACCTTCTCATCTTAGTTTAGAGTCACTGTTTGTCACGGGCCTGGAGCTCACCAAGCACTGGCCCTGCCTGCCTCTGCCTTCCTGTTGCTGTGTAAGTGCCCGCTGCCACAGCCAGCTCTTTTCAGAATGTGGGTTCAGGGGGTCAAATAGGCCCTCATGCTCGCATGCTAAGCACTTCATCAACTGAGGCCTCCGCCACCCCTGGAGCCATCTGCGGGAGAACAGGCAAATAGGCAGAGACTGACAGGCACACTGTCAGGGCTAAGGGTGCCCCAAATGTTGCATCAGCAAAGCCCGTGGCCCAGGCCCACACTGCTCACAACAGGGCAGCGGCCTCACCTCACGGGTCCAAAGCTGAAGGCGATGAAGAGAAGGAAGACCATGATACAGACAGCTTTCCTGTTCCCAGACCCCAGCTTGAGCTCACTGTTCTGCAGGGCAGACATGGAGGGGGCGGGGTTACCAGGGGCCTGCCATTCCCACCCTTCTCCCCGCAAGGGCAGCACAGGCTAACCTCTGCCAGCAGGGCCTCCAGCCGCCGGCGGAGGGCAGCATTCTCCCTGCGCAGCTGCTGGTTGTCTGCCAGCACAGCCTGCAGCCTGGCCTCCAGCCCCTGCAGATACTCCTTCTTCTTCCGGCGGGACTGGCAGGCCGACTCTCTGTTCTTGATCATTCGCTGCTGCCGCTTCAGCAGCTTTGCCTGGCACCAGCGAGGTCAGAGAGGAGTTAGAGTCCGCGCCCCCAATGCCAGGGACCCATTGCCCAAAGCACAAATGGCTACTCTCCTGCCGTCCTGACCTACAATCTACTGCCACATTCCCCCAGGTCCTCAGATGGGGGACAGGGGAGACTGTAGGACCAGCATCCTTGCCAGGCCTTTCTTTGGGTTTTCCTTCTTTCCAATCTTGTTCCGAGCCTAACGTTAACTGGGCTGTAGTTAAGAACAGCTGGCCTGCCTTTCCCCCGGGAAACTGCCTATGCCCGGCACCCACAACCAAGTGGGATGCCCCGATTTGACTTCAGTCCACCACCTCCTCCTGCTGTAAAAGCACACCTACAGGTCTCAGCCCTCCATCCCGTGTGGTAACTCCCTCTGCCGCACTGCTGTTTCCACGACAGACTTCTTTCTGGCTCCCATTCAAGAGCCTCTCCACCCTCTTGAACACTTACATCCACTTCGGGTGGGCAGGAGTTCCCGGGCATAGGAGCTGGAACAATGCTCTTCCTCTCAGAGCGTGGGGCTGCGGGGGCTGGCCCTTCAGGCTGGACGCGAATAGCACCTTGGATGAGGACAACTGGGGACACTGGGAAAGGAAGCAGAGGCAAGTCAGAGTGGAGACAGTGTCCGGTGTTCCACCTCACGCCCAAGTACCAAAGGGCCGGGGACATCAGTGGCAGTGAGCTCCCTGCCAGCCCCTTCTCCGTCTTCCACACCTGAGGGCTGCTGGACGAGGGGCTGCAGAAGGACAGCAGTGCTGGGAGGCCCAGCTCTGGGGGGCACCTGAACTGTGGTTAGCACCACAGGTTTGGGCTGCAGTGGAGGCTTCCGAGTGGCTGGAGCTTTCCCTGTAGGAAGATGAGAGGAAGGAGGGAATTACAGCTCTATAAAGCCTCTCACCAGGGACCCCGGGTCAGGAGCTCTCATTACCTGAGGAACTATCAGGGGATGGACCCATGCTGATCTGCACAGCTCCAAGCGAAGGGGCGGGGACATCCCACAGGAGGCACCCGGGAGGGGACGGGGACTCTGTCTTCACTTCCAGAACCTCCTCTCCTATAAAAGCCTACACAGGGCAGTCCAGAGACAGACATTAGCTGGGAGTGGGGGTCAGGAGGGAGCGTCTCACACCCCGGAGGAGGGCTGGGGCTGCAGAAGAGAGGAGACTGTGTGCACCTGGCTGGGAGAGTCTGCGGAGAGCAGGGAGGCCTCGGAGTTGACAGAAGAAGATGGAGAGGTGGGTTCTACCTTGGTCTGGATATCTGTGGGGGGCAGGAGACACAGGAGCTGGCTATCCGGGGCTAGAGAGACGCTCAAGGGTAGAGAGAATCTCTTGCTCTTGCAGAGAACCATTCCCAGAGTCCACGTGGTGGCTGACAAGTGTCAGTGACTGGGGGATCTGACGCCCTCTCCTGACCTCTGGGGCACTGCGCACACACGTTGCATATGCAGGCAAAATGCTCAGACACAGAAAATGAATCTTAAAAAAGAAGAAGAGCTGGCTACCAGATAACTACTGAAGAGGGAAGGACAGGGCCATTCTCCCTTCCCTGGACTCGGGAACGAGCTCAGGCTCTCTGCCTTCGGGGTGTGAACGCTCAGCACTGTGCCCACCTGCCTGCAGCCACGCTTCCCACCATGCTGACCAGGGACTAAGTCAGCCCCACAGGGAGGCTCGATTGTGGTCTGCACAGCAATGAAATAGTAACTGGGACAGGGTGTGTGCGCTGGGGTGGGTGAGCAGCACACACACACACAAATGCACATTGGTGAACAGGCCACGAGAAAGGAGAAAAGCAAACATGGCGCTGCGCTCCGCGAGGCTACTGCCTCACTTTGTCTCTGAAGTTCTCCTGCCCAGCTTCCCTTCTCGAGGCCGTCATCTGCTCTCCCACTGTATTCCTGTCCTGTCCACACAGGTACACACGTCCCACCCTGACAGAGCCAAATGCCTGTTCTTCTGTTTGATGTGCATAGGCGTTCTGCTTGACGTATGTCTACGAGCCATGTTTGTGACTGGAACTCCTGAAGGCCAGAAGAGGCCTTGGATCCCCTGGGACTGGGGTTACAGACAGTTGTGAGCTGCCATGTGGGTGCTGGGAACTGAACCTGGGTCGTCTGGAAGAGCAGCCAGTGCTTTAAACACTGAGCCATCTCTTTAGTCCCATCCCCCCTCCCCAGTGGCAGTTTTTGTTTTATTGTTTGCTTTTTGGGACAGGGTTTCTCTGTGTAGCCCTGGCTGTCCTGGAATTCACTCTGTAGACCAGGCTGGCCTCAAATTCAGAGATCTGCCCACCTCTGCCTCCTTAGTGCTGGGATTAAAGGTGTGCCCCCCTCCTGGCCCCCAGTGGCACAGTGACAGGCTGATTACCTGAGGGGTCATCGGAGGCAGAACCCACAGTGATCTGGACTGTTTCAGACGGGGATGCTGGATCATCCCCCAGCAGGCAGAGTGGGGGTGCTAAGGACTCCGTCTTCACGTTCAACACCTCCCCTACTCCAGGAGCCTGTGAGAGCTAGGGTGGAGCAGGGAGGCAGGAAGACAGAAGGGAGGGACGCTAGAGAGGCTCTGAGAGCCAGCATGAGAGCAGAAGCCTGAGCTCAGAAACCACCAGTTATC
>NW_004949185.1:1483956-1495802 GCF_000317375.1 Microtus ochrogaster
CCAGGCTCCTGGCTCTCTGTTCTTCTATTTCCTTCTGGGGAAAGTCAACAAACTCTCCAGACTGCCACTATCACATGACCGTGGACACTGGGTAAGAACAATGTCACCAGCATTCTTTCCCCAGCCTCACCACTGCCATCCTCTGCATGTTCGATAGGCCCCGCCTCCTTCCATGCCACCAGAGTGGACACTCAGCACACGAGGTGTCATGACTCGCTTCGTGACTCACAGAACACACATAGAACCTCGGCACCTAGAAGTAAAGTGAACGGAGCGGAATTCCTGCCACAGAGAACCACGGGGGACTCTCTCACCTGGCCGGAGGGCTCCGTGGAAAGACGCGAAGACTCTGAGCTGAGGGAGGAGGACGAGCAGGGAGAGGACGGCTCAGACTTCACCTGAAGATCTGAAAGGCAAAGAGTTGGGAGACAACCAGGAAGGACCGGGAATACAGCTCACGGTCACATGCCCAGCTCGTATGCACAAAGCCAACACTGCGAAAATAAGTAACCTGAGCAGGGTGGAGGGTGGGAGGGTGAAAACGGACAGCATGCACACTGGGGATGGGAGAGCGGACTGCACACAACCACATGGGAATTATGCTTTCCGGGATGCAGCAGGAAGGGTCTCTTACCTGGGAAGATAGGTAGAGGGTCCCAGGGGGGTTCAGGGGGGCTGATATCCATCCCCACATCCAGAGAGCTGCTGTCGAACTAAGCGATGGGGCACAGTCGAAGGCGGGAAAGTGAAAAAGTGTGAAACCAAAAGAGGAACAACACACCTTGCAAATTAAGGAGCCCATTGTGTTACCCCCACACACACACTTTGCAAAAATACTTGTATTCCTCTCTCTTTCTATTTCTCCTAACAATATCTAACAAACGATTCTCTCGCCCCCTGTAAGGAGGCTTACAGCTGTTGATCTTTTATCTCTCCCCTAGAAAAGGACCTTAGAAGTCCAGAAGGGGCTGCTCTCAAAAATGCCGACTTAGAGCGGGCTGGCTAGTCCGCGTGCAACTCTGAAAAAAGGCTTGCTCCAGTTGGACAATGTTGAAACTGGACTTTCTCCTCGCAATGTTCAGGTCTAACAAAAGCAGGGTGAGCTCTAGCTTGGAGATGACTCCGAGTTTGGGGTGCCCCTCCCACCACCAGGGGTTACAGGAGAATCGACGAGGTAGCAGTACCGGGACATCCTGCTCCAGGCAGCGGAATAACTGTGTCTGCTCCTCGGCCACTTCATCCAGGCCGCTGTACAAGGTGCTGTCTGCGAGGAGGCCCGCGCGAGTGTCAGCCCCGGCTCCATTCCCCATTGGCTCGGCCGGGCCAGACCCACCGCCCGCCCACTCGCTGAGCCACACACCCCAGGCGCCCAGCCCCTGTCCCCAGACCCCGGGGCAACCCCGCGCTCCCTCCCGCGGGAGGCCACGGCCATCCCTCCTCCCGCACCCCGGGAAGACAAGAGCCCCGCTGTGCCTGCCGCAGACGCTGGGCTCGGCGTCCGCCCAGCCTTCCTCGCCCACCCTCTGCGGCCTTCCCGCGCGCCTTGGGCCCCGCGCCGGCCGCAGCCCGCTCCCTCCCCCCGGGCCTCACTCCGCGCACCCCAGTCCTCCGGGCTCAGCAGGTTGTCGGTGAAGAAGCGCGTCGGGTCTGCGATCTCGCTGAGGAGCATCAGCTCCGCCATCTTCCCCCCACCCCCCACCATGAGCCGGCTGTCGGGCCCGCCCCTCCCTGGCCTCCGGCCAATCAATGGGCTCGCTGGAGGAAGCCGGGCATCGCGGAAGTCTCACTGACCAGTCAGAGGCTTGGGTGCTGAGCACCTGACACGAAGGAGCAATGACTTGTACACTTGGGCCAATGGGAACGTGGCAGCGGCCAGCCGCGCCTCACGTCCAGGCGGAACTGCGCACGCGCCGTAGAGGCCCCAGAGATCAGCCTTGTGGGAAATGTAGTTCTTAGCACTTTAAAGTTCCGACTTCTGGACTGGAACTATGGCTCAGCGGTTTTCCTCAGACATCTGCACCCACGTGTTGCCCATAAACTCATGAAAGCACAAGTGCACATAGTGAATGAATCAATCAACAAAGGTCCAGCATCCAGGATTGGCGGTGGGGATGCACGCCTTTAATCCCTGACAGAGGAAGGCGGATTTTTGAGTGCGAAGCCAGACTGGTCTATAAAGGACAGGCAGGGCTACAAAGACAAACCCTGTCTCAAAAAAAGGGGGTGGGGTGCTTTCTGCTCTTGCAAGCACCTGAATTCCATTCCCAGCACCCATACCAGGCGGCTCACAGCCATCTGTAACTCCAGCTCCGGGGAATGCAGCTCCCTCTGACCTCTGCAGACACATGGAGGCATACATAGACATAATAAATACACAAATCTTCAGAGATGGATAAGCCACCACACCCCCGGGTGGCTCACGGACACCGTTGCTAACTCTCCATAGGGGAGAATAGGGTATGAAATGAAACCCCTTTGGGGCCCTTAAAAAATCCCGCAACACAGAACACAAATTCACAGACTCCTGTCTCTTTAAAAGTTGAACTTTTTAATCAGCTGAACATCTTGCGCAGACCCCGAGCCAGCCCTGCGTCCTGTTTCTTTCCCTGAATGACCACTCTCCCCAGTTCCTCTTGGGCTGCACGGTTTTGGGGGTCTGCCGCTAGCACTTTCTTGAGATCAGCGGTTGCTTTCTCCAAGTTCCCAAGGGCAGCCTGAGCCACCCCTCTTCGGTATAAGGCTTTTAAATGGCCCGGCTCCCGCTCCAGCACTCGGTCACAGCTCTGGGCCGCCAACTGGGGCTGCCCTAACAGCAACTGACAGGCAGCCAGGTTGGAATAAAGGATCGTTTGTTCTGGGGGTCCGGGTGGGGGTAAGGTCAGCAGCAGTCGGAGAGCCCGACCGTAGCATCGGGCAGCCCCTTGAGGGTTTCCAGCTCGAAACAGTTCTGTACCCCTTGCGTGCTCTTCCTTGGCCAGGGCCTTCTTCTCCACAGCATCCAACTCCCAGGAATCCCGACCCTTAGTGAAGGAATCCAGCCTGAGCTTGACAAGGGGTGCTGAGCATCCAGGAAGGCGAATCTCCGCTTCCTCACCTTGACACATGGACTCCAGGCATTTCTCTGTGAGTTCCCCCCAAGTCTTTTCCCTCCATCGCCCAATGCCTATGGTTAGTTCTGCCCAGCCTTCTGGCATCCCAGACCCAAAAGGAAACCCCAAAGCCAACACGCGGCACTGGGAGCCTAATTTGGGTTTGTCTAAGCCATGGCCACGGACTATGATCTTCTTTACAAAACTCCCATCAGGGCAGTACCAGAGATCAGAAGCTTGGAGACGATCTGCCATTGCATTGGTGGAGACATGACATTTATCAGCGTCGCCTTCAAATCCAGCCACCGGATTTTCAATCTTTGGAGGGTTCTCCACAGTTCGACTGGCAGGATCGGCTTTCACTCCCAGATCCAGGGTTTCAGGGGTGGGGCCCGGGGACTGCTGCCTAACCTGGGTGGCTGCACCTAGGTTTCGCTGGGCGTTCTCTTCCCGCTGCTGCGGTTGAGCGGTGTCCTTCTCTTTCATTAGGCTGACAGGTGACGTCTCCATTTGACTCCCGATCCCTTCAACAGGAGATAAAGGGACAGTTTTGACTGGAAAGTGATGGATCAAGTGTAGTCCATACCTGGAAAACAAAAACAAACAATGCAAACTCTGGGATTCCTAGTTAGGACTCCTCGTCATTCTTCTGAGACCGGGGCACCTAGTCCTAAAAGTTCTTTCTTTTCTTTTTTTCCTTTCCAAGCTAGAGTCCACCCAGATCCAGTTTACAGCCATAAACCCCGTAACTCCCCACGGTTCGGGTAGTCGGCACTCGACTGAATCAAAAACTACCTGAGAAGACAAAAAGCCTGGTCGGCGGCCTAAGTCGCATCTCCTTCCCTGCGTGGTCCAGAGGCCTGGGGGCGGGTTGGCGGGGGGCGAGCCTGCGAGCAGCTGAGCCTGAAAAACTGTCGTGGAGCCCACGAGACTGAAAGCTAATCGCCAGCATGACGACCAATCGGGAGGACGGAGAGGCTGCTTAGTCCGCCCACCGAGTGACGTCATTTCCCAGCAACCATGAAGCTCCGTACCTTAGCAACCGGGCTAGACCTAAGCAATAGAATTAGGTCAGATCGAACCGAACCAGACAAAGATCTGGCTGACTGGTTTAATGTAAAAAAAAGGACCAAGATTTTTTGGACTTGGACTGAAGAAGACGAAGTTTGGGTAGAGAGTTTTGGCTTTGGCAAGCATGCGCAAAGGGCCTGAGTACGAGACTCACTAATTTTTTAAAGGCCGAGAATTAAGCGGCTTCAGAACCCGCCGTGTTATGCCTAAATTCAGAGACCTTGGCTGAAATCAACTCCTGTCCATTTTAGCTCCTCCTTGACTTTTGTTTCACATCCATCATTGCCCTTCAACCGACCCCCTTGATCTAGCATCTTAGTGTTTTTCAGACTCGACTGTGCACGCCCATCACTTGGGAAAAGACGTCCAATTGCAGACCTGGATTTTCCAAGTCTGAGATGGAGCCTGTGATCCTTAGCTCCTGCTTCCAGCCCACGAAACGCACCGCCGACGGTATTATCCCTCTGTGACCTCATTCTGAACTAGCTCAGTTTGGCCTATATTGTGCCTGTGTAGCTGGTATAGCACGCTCCAGGGAGTGGAGCTGCGGAGAACCGGTCTGCTCCCGAAGGAAGGTGACTCAGGCTTGCTTGGCGAACTGCCTGCACAAGCTGGGCCAGCACCATTCTCAGGGAAGGAGAATCCCGAAGCACCTCACTTCGGCGCCTGTTCTTGGTGTCCCTGGCCTGGAGTTCACTATGTAGGGGAGGATGCTGGGAATACAGGCACGTGTGTCACGGTGGACCGCACCCAGAGCTTCGTTGATGATGAAGGTGAAAACAAATACGGACAAGTTTTAACACTGACTAGAATATAAACCAGTCGGTAGTGGCACACTCCTCCTCTAATCCCAGCACTCGGGGGGCGGGGGGCAGAGGCAGGCAGATCTCTGTAATTTTGAGGCCAGTCTGGTCTACAGAGCGAATTCTAGGACAGGCTCCCAAGCTTCAGAGAAATCCTGTCTCGAAAAACAAAACAAAACAGACAAAAAAGGAATATAAAGAGAATAGTTGTATTAATAAACCCCCTCAGAGATATTAAATAAAAAATTAAACTTAGAGGCTCTGACCCAATTCTTTTTTCTTTTTTTTTTCTTTTCTTTTTTTTGGTTTTTCGAGACAGGGTTTCTCTGTGTAGCTTTGGAGCCTGTCCTGGAACTAGCTCTTGTAGACCAGGCTGGTCTCAAACTCACAGAGATCCGCCTGCCTCTGCCTCCCAAGTGCTGGGATTAAAGGCATACGCTACCACCGCCTGGCCTGGCCCCAATTCTTTTTTTAAGATTTTATTTAATATTTAATTTTATGTGCATTGCTGTTTTTTTGTTTATTTATTTACTTATTTATCATGTATACAATATTCTGTCTGTGTGTATGCCTGCAGGCCAGAAGAGGGCACCAGACACCATTACAGGTGGTTGTGAGCCACCATGTGGTTGCTGGGAATTGAACTCAGGACCTTTGGAAGAGCTGGCAATGGTCTTAACCGCTGAGCCATCTCTCCAGCCCCCTGTGCATTGCTGTTTTGTCCGCATTCATATCTGCGTGCGGGTGTTAGATCAGTTGGAACTGTTGTTACAGTTGTGAGCTGACTTGTGGGTGCTGGGAAGTGAACCCTGGTCCTCTGGAAGAGCAACCAGAGCTCTTAACAACCAAGTCTCTCCAGCCCCTCTGACCCATTCTTATTCAAACATAACTTACAAACTGGCTTGCCTAGACAATTTAGGAAGATAAGGAAATAGTTACACCTCTGAATTAGTTGAAATCTAAGTTTCTTTCACTCCTTTGAGTCCTTTGCTCATTGAAAAGTCTCTTCTTAGCCAGGCGGTGGTGGCACATGCCTTTAATCACAGCACTCAGGGAGGCAGAGGCAGGTGGATCTCTGTGAGTTCAAGAGTTCAAGGCCAGCCTGGTCTACAGAGTGAGTTCCAGGTCATCTAGAAATACACAGAGAAACCCTGTCTCGAAAAACCAGAAGAGAGAGAGAGAGAGAGAGAGAGAGAGAGAGAGAGAGAGAGAGAGAAACCTTCTCTTACCTGAAGAAGCAAAAGTTTGCTAACCTACTTGAGAAAGTGACCCTGGGCCTCAAGCTGCTCCAGCGTGACGTTGGTTTGTTTAGGAATAACTGAGACAACGGACTTACACAATCACACAGAGAGCTATAACCTGGAGATAACCAGGGTGTCACCTGCCTCTGTGAATCTACCTGGAAAATGTAACCCAGAGGGAACCCAAGCCCAGTTTCCGCTTTTGTAACATTTGCTTCATTACTTAAAAACATAACTTGGGATGGTAATCTAAAAGACACCTGTAAACCAGGTGTGTTGGTACACGCTTTTAATCCCAGCACTCGGGAAGCCAAGGCAGACGGATCTCTGTGAGTTCAAGGCCAGCCTGCTCTATAAATTGAGTTCCATGACGACCAGGACTGTTACACAGAGAAACCCTGTCTCGGAAACAAAACAACAAAACAAACGAAACAACAGTGTTGAACTCCTGGTCACAGACCTTGATTCTTTGTTTTTTTTCCTCTCTCTAAAATTCTATTTTTGGCTTTGAGCCAGAGTAACCTTAGTCCATTGCCCGCCTGACTAATTCTTGTGGTTCTTGGAATCCCTGGAATCTTACTGAGAATTGATCCATCTTTCCTCTGAGGGATTTCAAGAGAAGTAGGAAGTACAGGATGGTTTTACACTCTAATCCTTGGACAAAGAAACCCCACCTCCCAGGAGTATATCCCTTTGTAATATCCTCTTGTTACTTTGTATGTGTATATTTTAGCTCCAACAGATTCCACAGGGAAGTGACATGTGTGTGTGCATGAGTGTGTGTGTGTGTGTGTGTGCACGCGCGCGCGCGCGTGTGTAATGCCTCCAGCAGGTATTTATTGAGCAGCTGCTGTTTCTAGGCAGCTGCAAGGACTGGGGATATGTGCATGCGCATGCACACATGCTTGTGTATGTGTCTGTCTGTCTGTCTGTATGTATGTCTCTGTCCGTCCGTCTCTGTGTGTGTGTCTGTCTCTGTGTGTGTGTGTGTGTCTGTCTGTCTGTATGTCTCTGTGTGTGTCTGTCCGTCCGTCTCTGTGTGTGTGTCTGTCTTTGTGTATGTGTGTCTGTCTCTCTGTGTGTGTGTCTGTTTCTGAGTGTGCGCGTGTGTGTGACTCCTCCAGCAGGTATTAAGTGAGCAGCTGCTGTACCCAGGCAGCATGCTAGGACTGGGGATACAGAGGTGAGGAGACAGACAGACAGATACAGCCTCTGCACTACGGAAAGAAAACACGGAGGTTAAAATGTGCTGTGAGACTGAGCTGTGGGGCAGAGTGAACAATCCTTGTGATAACAGTTTTTGCTGATATCTAACGAGGGAGCTAGAGATGGGCCTTATGACTTCTATAATCCCCACCCCTAGGAAGAGGAAGGAGGATCAGGAGTTCAAGATTTTCTCAGCTAAATAGTGAGCGAATTTGAGGGCAGCCTGGGCTACATGCATGACAAGGAAGAGGAGGAGGAACCAAAATGATTTGAAGGCTGAACCTCAGACATACATCTGACATGTATGTCCTGTGGAAACAGTGAGCCCTTAACCACTGTGCCATCTTTCCAGTTCCTTCCTGAAGATTGGGGCGTCCCTCAGAGTACATACATAGTGTACAATCTCCAGCGCCACACCCCAAATCCTTACTAGGTCCTCAGGATTCATCATTGAAGAAAGTAGACAAGGGGGCTGGAGAGATGGCTCAGCGGTTAAGAGCATTGCCTGCTCTTCCAAAGGTCCTGAGTTCAATTCCCAGCAACCACATGGTGGCTCACAACCATCTGAAATGAGGTCTGGTGCCCTCTTCTGGCCTGCAGGCATACACACAGACAGAATATTGTATACATAAAAAAAAAAAAGTAGACAAATGCAGAAGTCCCCATGGTGGGGGGAACATCCTGTTTCAAAATGCTCCAAATGCCAGGGAAAGTGGGCTGGGTGGCTGGACCTTTGTGATTTTGCTTCTTACGTGGGGCCGTCAGATTGCTGAGCCTTGAAAGGTCGCCATTGTTTTGACATGCAGAGATTTGGGACATTTATTTCGGCAGATGCAGCAGGAGGCAGCACCAACCTTGTGGGCCCAGCATTGGACGCTTCTGGAGTCAGTCTCAGCTGGCCCAGGCTGTTCCAGCTGCGCACATGCTGCCCCATCACAGGGCCTGGAGCCAGCAGCGGTTCTTCACACTGCCAAACACCGTGCATTCCTCACTGCGAGAAACCAAATGCTGTCCTTATGCTCCACAGCTCCGCCGTTTAGCATCAGCATGAGGGACTAAGAGTCTAGCTTCCCGGAGGTTAAGCAAATGTGCCCTTATGTTTAGTTTTGGTGGTTTCTGTGGTTTTGGGTTCTCCTGGAATTTGTGTCAAAAGTGTTCCTCTTTCTTCCCAAAGTTTTTTGACTGGGCTTGTCTTGCAAGCAGGGTTTTCGGGGGGGGGGGGGCGACAAAAAAAGACTCTGCAGTGAAACATGTCCTAGGACACGCTCCCTAGGAAGCCTGGCGTGAGTGACAGCCGTGACAGCAGGCTTTGTGCTGACGGACAATAGTCTTTGCTCAGACCCATTAGCTAATATGTATTACCTCATTTCTCCTAGCTTAACTCAAGGAGCTATTTATTCATTCGGTCTTTTTTCCCCTTTTGTGATGGCGGGAACCAATTTCCAAGTCTCTGTTCACCCTTCGCTTGCTCTTCATCACTAAGCCACAGCCCCTCCCCAGCGCCTGTCCAACAACTTGTCCTTTTGTTTGGCTGGGGCTGGAGAATGCACTGGCTGCTTTTGCAGAAGACAGGGTTCAGGGCCCGCCCTCCACATGGTGGCTCACAACCCTTGTAATTCCAGTTCCAGGGTATCCAATGCCTTCTTCTGATCTCTGTGAGCACCAGGCACACATATGGTACACAGACATACATGCAGGCAAAACACTCATACACAGAAAATAAATTTTTTTTTTTTTTTTTGGTTTTTTCGAGACAGGGTTTCTCTGTAGCTTTGGAGCCTGTCCTGGAACTGGCTCTTGTAGTTTAGTCAGGCTGGTCTCGAACTCACAGAGATCCGCCTGCCTCTGCCTCCCGAGTGCTGGGATTAAAGGCGTGCGCCACCACCGCCCGGCTTGAAAATAAATCTTTTAAACAATTATTTTTTGAGACAGAGTCTCTCTTTGTAGCCCTGGCTAGCCTGGAACTCACTATGTAGACCAGGCTAACCTCATAGAGATCCACGTACCTCAGCTTCCTCAGTGCTGGGACTAAAGGAATGCTCCACCATGCCTGACTTAATTCTTTGTTGTTGTTTTGGACAGACTCATAAGTCCATATAATATGACTTTTAGTCATTTCTGCCCTGCCCTGTTCCTCCCCCTCACACCCTTCTCAACAATATCTTTTTGTGTGTGATCCACTGGATTTAATATGGGTTACTTGCCCGAATGTGAGCAATTTATCCTGACCACACCGCTGCAGAAATTTCTTCTCCCCAGACAATCAGCCACCAGTCTCGCTGGGAGGACCCCCTCCCCCTCCCTCTTTCCTCCTCCCCCTCCCCATCTGTTATGCAATGTCATGGACAAGTCTTTGTTGCTGGTCGCCTTCTAGCTAAGCTAGGGTCACAGGCTGAGGAACAGGCAAAACCTCACAGGGCTGCAACAGAAGAGGTCAGGGGATAAAAACCTACTGACAAAGTGCCCTACAATGTCAGTTACTCCGGTGAGACGAGCCAATAAACCAGGGTAAATAGGTAGGAAAGGTTCTAGGTGTGTGTGTTGTTTTTACTCCAACGCTGAGGGCAAAGTCTCCTCATGGAGTTGATATTGGTCCTGTGTCTAAAAGGATGCCTGGTGACCTATAGGGGGTGGGGACAGCTCAGTGGGTGGAGTGCTTAACGAGGAGCTGGGTATAATTTGATAGTGGACCACATGGTTGACTTATACAAGGCCCTGTATTTTTTAATTGATTTTTATTGAGCTCTACATTTTTCCCTGCTCCCCTCCCTGCCTCTCCCCTCCCCTCCCCTTCAACCCTCTCCCAAAGTCCCCATGTTCCCAATTTACTCAGGACATCTTGTCTTTCTCTGCTTCCCATGTAGAGTAGATCCATGTATGTCTCTCTTAGGGTCCTCATTGTTGTCTAGGTTCTCTGAGATTGTGATTTGTGGGCTGGTTTTCTTTATTTTATGTTTAAAAACCATTTATGAGCGATTAATGTGATAACTGTCTTTCTGGGTCTGGGTTACCTCACTCAATGCTGTTTTCCAGCTCCACCGTTTGAAAAGGCCCTGTATTTAGTGGGAAGAGAGTTGAGGGGAGGAAAAAGAGGAAGAAGAGAGGAGGTGGGGAAGGGAGATAGAGAACACTGAAATCTTAATCTCCAGACTCCAGATAAGGGCAGAGGTCAGAAACCAACTCTGCAAGGCTGTCCTCCGTCTCTAAAGAGGCACCCGGTGCACACCTAGCACGCGCACCATACTCCCCTCACAATGATAATATTTATTTTTTGAGGGGTCTCACTGTGCCACCCTAGTTGGCCTGGAACTCTCGGGCTGCCTCTCCCTCCAGAGCTGGGAATAAAGGTGTGCATCACCACACTTGACAATAATAAAATCTAAAAAATTAAAAACCAGTTAAGCGAACAAAGAAAAGGGAAGTCAAGTCTTGGGTTGAGCTGGATATAGTGAGGCAGGACTGTAATCCCAGCCCGAGAGAAGCTGAGGCCGAGGACTCCTGAGTTCAAGGTCAGCATGGACTATAGAGTGAGACCCTGTATCAGAAAAGGAGAAAGAGCGGAGGAAGGAGGAGGGCAGAGGGAGGATGGGGAGCAGGGGGAGGATGTGGGGGGGAGGGGAGGGCTGCAGATGCAGCAGCTCAGAGGTAGAAGACCTGCGTAGTGTGCACAAGACCCCTGATTTGACCTCTAGCACAGTCAGTGAAGATGAGAAGCCTTTCCCGTACCATGGCACAGCCTGCATATTTCTTTCCAAATAGCATCAATCAGAATTCCCTTCCTGACAGAGTGCAGGCACTTTTCACAGTGTCGTGCCCATGCTGACTACTTCAGCGAGGCTTTCTTCACAGAGGTAAAGCTATGGCACATCTGTACAATGATGGACGTGCTTCAGTGATGTAGAAAAACCGATGATTCGGGACAAAGGGGATGACTTAGGGAGTCCCCCAGCTCTGGCACGCAGAAGGTCTGGGATCCCTGGGCACAGAGTAACTGGGCCAGAAGCAAGCAAAACTCTACAGCGGTACGCTGGATGCGTGTGGAGAAGCTACGAGGAAGTTCTGTTCTGGGTGGTTCTGTTTTCTCGCTCTTTGGAAGGAACACTGTCATCTTGTGGTCTCCCGGGGGTGGGGTGGGGAAGGGCACTGAAGAGGGAAATGTAGGCTGACAGCTGTGCAGATGGCTCTCAGGAAGTGAACCATGCAGTATAACTGTGCATTTTCCTGGGCTCTGGTCAGCTGGTGGGTAAGATGTTAGCAGACAGGGTGAGACCGAGCCAGAGGAAACTGTATAGAGGGAGAGGAGCCAAGAGAACAGGCTGAGGCCTCAAGGTGCTCGCGGTATTCAACTTTGAGAGCTGTACGAGGTAGATTTCTATTGCTGTGATGGAACACCATGACCAAAGCAACTTGGGGAGGAAAGGGTTTATTTCAGCTTA
>NW_004949185.1:1496647-1497533 GCF_000317375.1 Microtus ochrogaster
GCTAGATTGTATCAAGTTGACATAAAACTCGCCAGGACAGAAGCTAAGCTGAGAAACGGGGAAAACAAGATTTTCTTTCGTTTCTGGAGATAAGGTATCACTGGTCCAGCCTGGCCTTGAACTCATGGCGGTGCCCCTGCTTAAACCTCCCAAATTCTTAGGTTACAGCAGGACCCATCATACCTGGCCTGAAAATAGAAAACCGAGAAAATCAAACAACAATAAAAGCGGTGAGAGCTGGAGAGATGGATCAACTGTTAAGAGCACTGGCTGTTCTTCCAGAGGCCCGTGTGGCAGCTCACAATCATCTGTAACTCCAGCTCTAGGTGATCTGATGCCCTCTTCTGCCTCCATGGGCACCAGGCAAGTGTTACACAAGCGTACATGAAGGCAAAACACCCATACACATAAAATTAAAAAGAAAAATTAAGTGATGGACAAAGTCAGTGGGTGGGTGGTTCAGATGGAGCTGGGAATTTCTCAAGCTGAAGGGTGACGTGAAAAGACTGTAAGTTTGGGGCGGGGGCAGCTATGGTGGTGAGTAGGTGGAAGGTGGTGTGGGTAGGAGAGGGTGGGTGGCTAGATCATTTGATATACAGGAATATCAAAGACGTCAAAGGGCTGGAGAGATGGCTCAGTGGTCAGGAGCACTGGCTGCTATTCCAGAGGTCCTCAGTTCAATTCCCAACAACCACATGGTAGCTCACAACCATCTGTAATGACATCTGGTGCCTTCCTCTGGACTGCAGACATGCATGCATGCAGAACACTGTATACATTATAAATAAATAAAACTTTAAAAAAAAGATATCAAGCCGGGCGGTGGTGGCACACGCCTTTAATCCCAGCACGCGGGAGGCAGAGGCAGGCGGATCTCTGTGAGTTC
>NW_004949185.1:1497658-1500667 GCF_000317375.1 Microtus ochrogaster
CCCTGCCTCGAAAAACCAAAAAAAAAAAAGAAAAAGAAAAAAAAAAGATATCAAAGGGCCGGAGAGATAGCTCAGTGGTTAAGAGCACTGGCTGCTCTTCCAAAGGACTTGGGCTCAATTCCTAGCACCCACATAGTAACTCACAACTGTAACTCCAAGATCTGATACCCTCACACAGACATACATGCAGGCAAAACACCAAGACACACAAAATAAAAATAAATAAATTATTTTTAAAAGATATCAAAAATAATCAGATGAGAGGTCCAGAATGTAGATCCCTGGTACAGCATCCGGCACAGCATTTGTCTGTCACAGTCCTGGCTTCAATCCCCAGTACCACAAACAAAAACAGCATAATAAACCATCAGAGAGAGAAGAGGCGGAGGCAGTGAGCCAGAGTGAGGGAGCAGAGCCTCTGATAGAGGATTCAGGCTGTCGCGGCCAACAGAGGTGCAAGAGCTGGGACTCTCTGTGCACAGGGGAGCTGAGGCCAGCCAGGCAGGGAGGAGGAGAATCACGGGAACATGGGGGCAGAATCTGGGTGAGAGGAAGAGACGAGAAGTGGTTTTTACTCACTTCTCCTAATTACTTTCAAAGAGCTCAAATATTGGTGGGAGAGATTTTGCCAGATGAGGATCTAAAAAACAGGAGCGAGGTTGGACACCAGATTCCAAGCGCGGTGTGGGGCATCAAGACCACAGGTGAGAAGCTGGGAAAATGTGGGTTCACGGGCTTCAGGTGCAGAAACTCTTTCCTGAAGAAAGTTGCTGTAGGGCCTGGAGAGATGGCTCAGGGGTTAGGAGCACTGACTGCTCTTCCAGAGGACCCAGGATCAATTCCCAGCACCCACATGGCAACTCATAACTGTCTGTACAGGATCTGATACCCTCACACAGACATACATGCAGGCAAAACACCAATCAGTGCTCATAAAATAAAAATAAATTATTTAAAAAAAAAAAGAAAGACAGAGGAAAAGAAAAAAGAAAGTTACCTTGGCTGAAACATTTTTTAGGTTTTCCTTCTCCTCCTCGAGGTCTCTGAGGTGACTCCCACCCTTGGGTGCTCTTTGAAATCCTCTGGGGATATCACAGTATTGACACTCTAGTCTCTCCATCCAGAGATTCTGATTTCAAGACCAAGGATGTCACCTGAGCTTTGGGCTTTAAAATTGCTCGCCTCCAGCCCCAGGATCCTACCCTAGAGAGTCTTGTGTGGTGGAGTGAAGGGTAAATTGTTTGGGCCTTGAAGGACAGGAACAAAAATAAATACAGAAGATTCCTGGAGAAAGCCTAGGGGTGACCTAGAGCCCAGGGGGGTCAGAAACTCATGATGAACTTCAAGGGGTTTGATTCACGCCTGGCCCAGTCTAGAGAAGTGGGCCTGAGATTTCGGTGCTGCTGGTTAAAGGTGTGGAGGGGAGAATGGTTGAAACTTGGGTGGACCGGGGAAGAGTGAGCTCTAAATTACAAAGCACAGACAGACTGTAATTTGGTAAGCAACGGAATTAGCAATGAGCAATCTTGAAGGACTTCCGATCCTTCAGTGGGGATTGCTGTTGACCTAGTTATCACTGGAGGCTCCCGTTCTTGCGGCCCAGGGGATAGGTTTTTCGGCTGGGGTGGTGCTTCAGGCCTTTAATCCGTGTCTTGAAAAGTCAAAGGAACAACAACAGAAGCACGCCTGGACCTTCTGCAGCTGGGGTGAGTGCCCTGCTGATGCCCACTCCTCTCCCCCACTTTTTATTTTGAGCCGGGTTTCGCTAAAGTTGTTTAAGTTGATTTTGAAATGGCTCTGCTACGTGTGTCGATGTGTTTGCCACGTCACGTGTGTGGAGTTCAGATTTTGGAAGCAGGGTCTCTCTTGAGCCTGCTGTACTGCATATTCCTGGTTGGCTGGTTTGGAACATTCCAGATGGTTGTTCTGTCTCCCACTATAAATATATTCCAAAGATCAAACTCAGGTAGTCAGACTTGTTTGGTGAGTGTTTTGTGTCCCTGAGCTCCCCCATCAGCCCCCAGACCCCAGACAGGCCTTGAACTTTGTCCGTCTGTCCTTGAACTCATAAGGATAAACCTGGCTCTTCCTCCCTAGTGCTTGGGATAAAGGCATGCACCACCACCCCAGGCAGGCTTTACGCTCAAGGTCTTCCTACCTCAGCGTTTGCAGGTAGAACTACAGGCCTCTACCACCAGGCCTGGTTTCTGAACCCCCTTTATTTCTCTCTCCTCTTCGGCTGGGGATGCAGCTGGGTGGTAGAGCACCTATCTAGCATTCGTGAGGTCTTGGGTTTATTGCTCAGTACAGACAGAGACAGCTGGTTAGCCAGATTGGTCTCTTCAGGCAATCTTCCCTTTTGAGCAGTGGTTCCATAAATAACTTTTTTGCTTTTTTGCTATTATTGCTGTTGTTCTGGCTTTCCTGGAACTCACTAAGTAGATGAAACTGATCTGAAGCTCAGAGAGATCCCTCTGCCTCTGTCTCCTGAGTGCTGGGACTAAAGGGGTGCACCCCACACGTAGCCCCCTGACTTGAAGACGTTTGAGTTGTGGAGTCATGTCAGAAGCAGGACTTGAGGGTTGGCTGACAGTGTTGAGGGTGACAGTGTATGGAGGAGGTGGGGAGCCCTTTCGGGGAGGCCACTGCAGTAATCCAGGATGAGGTAGGTAACCCCGGCAAGGGCTGTTGGGGAAGGGTGGTACCAAAGCATGCTACGGTTGTAGAGCTGATGCAGGCATGAGATGGATAAGGAGGATGTCTGGGGCATGCTGATATCAAAGGGGCCAAAAACGCACAGTGTGATAGCATTTCACCAAGTTGGTTTAGAGCAAAAGGAGTGAAGAGCACAGGCACGGTCCCCGTGGCTGGCCATGTTCCTCCATAGACAGGTTTCCTGTGGCATGGTCCCCGTGGCTGGCCATGTTCCTCCATAGACAGGCTTCCTGTGGCATGGTCCCCGTGGCTGGCCACGTTCCTCCATAGACAGGCTTCCTGTGGCATGGTCCC
>NW_004949185.1:1500802-1542203 GCF_000317375.1 Microtus ochrogaster
AGACAGGCTTCCTGTGGCATGGTCCCTGTCCGTGAAAGAACACAGCCAGCCTCTGGAGGAAGGTCTGCAGGTGCTGTGTTCTGTTGGAAAGGTGTTGGGTCAGTGGTTGGAGTGTAACTGTGTGGTGAGGTGTTTGCTTAACACATGAAGATCTGGGCTCAAGATCCATTGCCAGAAAGATCGGACAAGCCCGTACCAACTTTTAATCCCAGCATTCAGGAGGTACAGGCAGGGGGATCTCTGTGAGTTTGAGGCCAGCCTGATCTACAGAGTGAGTTCTAAGACAGCCAGGGCTACACAGAGAAACTCTGTCTCTGAAAAAAAGCAAACCAAACCAAACCAAACCAAAAAAATCTAGATACCTGGGAAAGGGGAGAAGGAGGAAGGGGTTATTAGCGGCAGCGTGTTTGGGAAGGAGATAACGCGCCACTGAGCCCAGGTTAGGGAATTCCCAGTCAGGAGAGAGGTGTGCCTGACGCCTGGTGACACACCTGTAATCCCAGCATCTGGGAAGTGGAAACAGTATTTCAGGAGACAAAGGTTATCAGTGAGTTTAAGTTTAACTTAACTATATGAGATACTGTCTCAAGATAAGTAAATGAATAAAGGGTGGGGTGGGCAGGCAGACAGACAAGTCAGGCAGGAAAGGGCTGGGGGAAGCAGAGTGTTTTGAAAACATCACTAATTTTGTGCAGTGCAATCAGTGGCTATTAGAGATTCTAGCAGGGTGAGGGACCGAAATGCATTTCAAGGAGGCCGAAAGAGCAGGTTTGAAGGAAAGACAGAACTACAAAGACGGTTTCCAACTCAAGAAGAAAGCTGAAGAGGAATGAGGCAGGAAACACTGCACATAGGAAATCCTCCAAGAGCACTGGTGGCGGCTGCTTTTTCAGAGGACCTGGGTTCAGGTCCCAGAATCCACAGTAGGTGTGGCTCACGTCCACCCGTAACTCCAGCTGCAGTGTATCGGAGGGTGTTTGTGGGCATCGGCACATATGCTTGTGTAATACACACACATATAAAAATAAATCTTTAAGAAAAGAACTATCGCTAGGAAAGGCATTAGACCTGAAAAGTCTCAAGAGGAACCCGTGATACCTGTGGCTCCCTCCCTCGGCCTCAGCGCACCCCACCCACCCACCCAGTGCAAGGTTTTCTGCCTGGATTCTGTCACAGCCTGGTCTGAGCATATCTCACCAGCCATCCTGTGTGTCACTGCCATGCCTCATGAATGAACAGCTGGGACACACCATGCTTTACATGTGTGCAGTGAAACCAGACACCCGCTTTGCTTGATCCCCATCCCCTCTCACAGAGGCATCACTACAGGCTTAGGGTTAGCTAGGCAATGAGCCCAGGTGTAGAGGATCTGTTAGCCCTTTCCCCAGGATTCCCACAGGTCCCCGCTCCTTGTCTGAGCTTGCCTTCCTGCGGGACTCTGGTGCAAGCTGTCCAGCCCCTGGCCAGGAACACTGTGGGCAGGTGGTCTTTCCCCTGCTCCTGTTACCCCAGCCTCAACCGGCTTCACTGTGGTCTGCCATCTTCTTCCTTCTTGCCTTCTCCAAGTCTCCCTTCCCCCAAGCCCTAAACCCAACCTCGAAGGGAAATGGGAAAGCAGGGCTGGAAAGCCCGGGAGAATGACACTCCAGGTCTTCCTCTGGCTCCGTCGCTCTCTCTTGACACAGGGTTTAGTACAGCCCAGAATGACCTCTAACGTGCTATAGAGTGTGACTTTGAACTCTTGACTCTTTCCCCCCAGACGCTAGATCTATAGACCTACAGCAAGCCTGGCTAGGGGGACCCTCTTTTCTCTGCTGTCATGGAAAATTATCTCCTCCCGTTTTTTCTCTGGTGAGGGTCAGCACCCCTTCCCGCCCCCCGCAGAGTGGAAAAACAAAAACCAAGATGAAAATTGAAAAGGGAACGGAACGCCAAGGGTCAAGGTGTTCTCCGAACTGTGGTCTTTGGAACTGCGGGTGATAAATCCATTAAAGTGTCTTTAATACCGTCTTTCGGAAGTTCACACACACGCACACACAGATCAAAATAAATCTAGGGCTGAGGGGAGCCGGGGAGAGCAGGCTCCCTTAACCCTTCTGCCCCGCTGCCCAGGGGTTGGCACAGATAGAAAGAGTATTTACACTGCAGGGACTTGGTTCTTTTTCAGGGTGAGGGGTACAAAACCGGAAACTTCCCACATCTCACTCCGAAAGCAACAAAACGGGAGTTCTGAAATTAGCAAGAAAATAGGCAGAGAGACCCGGATGGAGAAGGGAAAAATCCGCACTGGCAAAGATCCGAGCCAGAGTAGGGTTGCAGTTCTCCCAGGGCTGAGCCCTTTTAGAGGGGTAAGGGGAAAGGGCACGTCCGACTGCGGGCCCCGGGCCTGAATTCACAAACCCAATCAACAGACTAAACTACCCAGCAGGGAAAAAGGCGGAGCCTGCCGACCTGGAGGCGGGGTTTGTGGGAGTTGGGGCGGGGCCCATGGAGGAGGCGGAGCTTCGAGAACCTGACTCCCTACTGAGGACCCGAGACCAGGGGAGCTCCGCCCCCGCATTGCACTTGATGGGGTGGGGAACTGGGGCGACTTGGGGCTCGGGTTTGGCACGGATTCCAGTGTCGCTGGGGATGTGGGTTTTGGAGAAGTTCCTGAGGAACTGGATTCGGAGCGTAGTCGCTGGGCCTGAGATTCCGTGGGGGCGGAGTTTATGATGTCTGGAAGTCCAGCGACGCCACAGGAGGATGTGCAGGGCGCGCGTTGGATAGGCGGCAGGACTGCACGACGCGCCTGGGAGGTTGGGGGCACGGAGTGGGGCCGACAGGGGGGTGGTTTTAGGGATCCCAGTAGTTTTCGTGGTGCTGGGCGGCGATGATGATGACTACAGTGAGGATGGTACAGAGAACCATGGCTGCGATGCCCACGGCCAGGGAGATGAAGGAGAAGTTCCGGGCCTCGCGTGAAGCGATCTCGGCGGACACCATGTCTCCGCGGGCCAAGGCCGTGCGCACCTACCGGGGAGGGATGCGGGAAGGCGGGGGTCAGAGAGCCGCTGCTCACCCGTATGTCCAGAATGCCCTGGACTAAGGAAGCCCGGGGCAGCCCGAGCTTTTTCTCTCCTCCCCCGCCCCACACACCTGCACGGCCTTGAAGATGGCGATGATGCCTGTAGGCCAGAAGCAGCAGATGGTGGTCAACACAGCGATGGGCATGTAGTCGTGTGGCGGGCGCCTGGGCTCCAACAGAGCCAGCCCTGGGGCCTGGGGCGGCGGGGGCAGAGTGGAGGTCACTCCCGGCCCCCCAGGGGTCCCGCCTGCGTAGGGCTGTGGGAAGGACAGTGGGGGAAAGGGATGTCACGCCTACACTCTTGCTGCTTGCCAGCGGTTGGCCAGTTGGCAGAGAGGTTTCTACAAACCCGACTCTAAGATTTGGAGGGGGGAGGAATTAACGCCCCATCCTTCCTGATAGTAAAATCGGCCTAGGCTTCCCCTCTTTGTGTTATTAAGCCCCATAGTCGTGCAAGTTCCCACACTGTCTTACAAGGTCTGGGTCTGTCTGCACTTCAGGTCTGTTTCCACGCTCCTTGGCATCCCCAGGCTCAGACTTTGCCCTCTTCTACCCTAGCTTCCCAGGTTCCATTTCTTTCTCTCCCTCCAAGCGGTTTCCGTCCTGAGTTTTGAACCACCTCCCAAACCTTGACCTCTGACCCCCAAAGATACCCCCTCACCAGGTCCACCACCTTCCCTCTCCACTCTTCTGTCTAGGGTTTGTTACCAGAACACCGCTCGCTCTGGTTCTATTTCGTTCTCTCCCAGCTTCCCGTGTGTCCCTGTTGCACCTGCTTCCCTCCTCCTAGGTCCTGTCAGCCCCACACTCACCGTGCCCACCGGATACACAGGAACATAGGCAGTGCAGGGCTGCAGCTGCAGCGGGTAGCCGGGTGCCACGTAGCCCCCCAGCGGCAGTGTGCCCACCGCCCCCGTGTGCGTGGGCACCACAAAGCCCGGGGCTTGGGCCGTCGGGGCTGGTGCTGGTGGGGGCGGGGCGGCGGCCGCCGGCGGCGGTGGGGGAAGTGGGCCCTCGAAGCGAGTCTCCTGCAGATAAGGGTCGGGTGGCATGCGGGGTAAGGTAGCACAGCCGGGTGGAGGAGCCCCAGCGCCGGGACCGGGTGGGGCATGGTGGGGGGGCCGCGGTAGCGTGGCGGAGGACGAAGGACCACGCTGAGCGCTAGCCGAGGCAGAGGCCAGCCCACCTGCCCCTAGGCGCGGGAGGGTGGCAGTGCCAGACTGGTGGTAGTGGTGGTGGTGGTGATGGTGCGAGGAGGGGGCCGTTTGTGGGGGCGGGATGGGGGGCTCGGCCGGAGGTTGGGGGGCATTGTAGGGCGGCGGCGAAGTGTGGGGAACTGAGTCTGGAAGGCCTGGCCACAGAAAGCGGAGGAGAGGATAAGGGGAGAGAGAAGACAGCAGAGATCAGAAGGGTGAGAACCAAGGTAGTCGGAGAAGGAGAAATAGCTAGGGAGAGACAGGTGGGATGGCAGCTCCCAGTCTGGGGTCAGGGAAGCGGGTCTATCTAGGCCACCTGCCCTCCGATCTAGTTTTGCAGTCACAACTGTCACAACTCTCCTCCAGCCCCCCCCCCTCCGGTCACCCACAGCTGCCAACCACACATCCTCATCCAGGGCTGCCTCAGAGCTGTACCCTCTGAACTGCGTGCTCGCTTTAACAGTTTTCATGTGGAAGACATTTCCACTTTCCTCCAGTGGAGAAATGGGCCAGGGGTTACCTGGGAATCTCATGGCCTCAGTTAGGGTCCATAAAAATGTCTCCTGGGACTAGCCGTGGTGGCTCACTCCTGTAATCCTAGTACTTGTGAGGCAGAGGCAGGAGGATGAGGAACTAGGGAGTTCAAGGCCAGCCTGGAAAATCTTATCTCAAAAAAAAAAAAAAAAAAAGTCTGCTAAATTCTACTTCCCTGGCAACCCCCATCTGATCAAGTCACTGATATTTCTCCACTTGGTGTCTCCAAGCCATCTGTCACTCCCAGGGATGGTGTCCCTGCAGTACCTGGCTGTGCCTTCCTCTCCTCAACCTGCCCCCCCCCCTCGTGTTGTTGACATGGCAGAGGCAGACTGACCCAAAGAAAGGAAGAGAAGGATGAGCTACAGGAAGAGGAGGGGGTGGGGGTCTGAGTGCTGCCTGGATGTGGAATGGGACTGAGTCACTCAACACCCCAGAGAGGGTCAAAGAAGGGGGTTAGGGCAAGTGGGGGGTGAGACCGGAGAGGATGGAGGGGCTGTGGGGCTATTGGGATTTTTTTTTTTTACCTGACTTTTCCGATGACATGTTTGCAGTAGCTGGAGCAGGGTCACTGAAGCTGGAGTCAGGGCCCCCTGGCCGGTGCAGAAGTCTGGGTCCAGGGATGGCGCAGCCGGCAGCAGCGGCGGCGGCAGCGCAGAGATGGAGAGATGAAGACAGTGGGGGGGGGGCGGGCAGACGGAGAGTGGCAGAAGGAGCGTGGCAAGGGGGGGGGAGCTTAAAGGGACCGAGGCCAGGGAGGGGGAGAGCTTCAGAAGTCGCCCCCTCCAACACACACTCGTCGCTCTGCTCTCGGACCACCTCTTCCCTCCTCTCACCCTGGCATTCAAGCCCCCAGTTTAGGCTCCCTTGGAGTTGTCATGGAAACCGGGAGGCAAGACCAGGCAAGGCGGGTGGGACTAAGAGAATGGAGGAAAGGAGGGAGAGAGAGAACTCTCTCGAGTCTCTCAGAGACGCGCTGTAGTGATTACATTGTGGGAAGCCAGTTCAATGGATTCACCCACTTAACCTCCAGACCCTGTTCACCCAGACCCGGCTCACCCAAGGGGATCTTTCCTCAGTTCCCCTCAGAATCAGGTGTGAGCGAAAACTGTTCAAAGCTGGGAACCAAGAGAGCCTGAAAAGTCCCCCAAGCATACAGCCTGGGCCTGGCCTTTGCATCACGGAGGCCAGAAGCTCGGGCCTGTAATTTGAAGCTGGCTGAGAGAAAGCACCTGTGGGGGTACACGGGCACCTTCTTCCTCCAGGGTTAAGAAGCTGAAATGCTTTAGCAGAGGGGAGCAAAATGTAATTGCTTATTTGTGATGGGCGGGTTTGAAAAAGCCTGCTTGTGGGGGCTCCAGAGTTCATATCCGTACCCTACAGCACCCCATCCTCCACTTCTCCCTCCCCAAGACGCTGATCCACCCCCGGAGTCAACCCGAGACGCTGGGGTGACTTACTGTCTTTTTATTTGCTTTTTGTGTCTTGGAAGGGCGTGGGTGGGGAGGTGGGGTGAGGATAGGCAGTCTACAGAGATTACACCAGTTGGGCCTTTTGCAGAAACCCAGCAGGAGAATCAGAAATGCCCTCCCATTTTGGAATTTCGCAGCCCTCTCCTGAGGCAGTCGCCCTAGGACATGGCCCCTCCGGTGGTGTCCTGGAGGACAGTCCCAGGCCCCGGCTTGAGCCGGTCCCAGGTCTGAGAAATTTTTGCATCACGGCCTCATACCGGTGATTCTGGTTTTTCAAGCGTGGATAGATCAGAGAAAACCCCGGATCTATTCCTCCCACATCGGCTTCACTACACGCGTCTGGTTTTATTGAGAGTCGAGTTTAGACTGAGCAAAGACCCTGCATACAGTCCGAGCGGCTCAGGCATGCTCAGAAATCCTGGAGCCTTATTTAATTGCTAAGTAAATGCCCTGACGGGTAAAGGCCAGCCAGGAGCACTCGGGCGCGCGCAAGGGTCACGGCTAGGCTGAGTGGTGCCAGCACCCGCAGCGCAGAAGTCTGGCTGCAATAGCAGGGTCTGTGTCGCTAGCTGCCCGCTGAGATCTGAGGAGCAGATTGTTGGGATCGCTCAAGGCTCAAAGACTGGTGGAAATCCGATGGTGAGTCCCTAAAGCCCCTGGGCCCTCCGCCCTTGGAAGGTGGGTCTTGAAGGGTTTGGTCGCGAACGCCGAGATAAAAGTAGGGCCAGGGAAACTGGGCCTGGCTGCACTTCACTCAAGGGGCCTGAAGGACTCTTGGCGTCTCCGGAGACAAGGTCACAACACGCACTTCAAAGTGAAGAGTTTGTAAGGCGCTGATCTGGAGCGGGACGGAAGAGGGGCGCTCCGGCTGGGGTCGGCCTGGCACGCTGCCTGCCACTCGCCTGGCGTCCAGCTAGACGTTGGGTTAGCCTTTCGTCAGTCCTACACCCCCCCTCCCACTTTGGGAACAGAAATTCGGGCTCTGCTGCAAAGCCAGAAAACCTGGCTAGATTGGAAAGTTGGGCGCATCAAGGAAGGGAAGTAGTACCCCCGGGTGGCTGAATGCAGCCGACCCTACGAAAGCCTTCTTTATATACCCATGATTTGCTATTGCGTCTCCCCTTCCGGTTGAATGGATCGCTCCGCCGCCTGCTTCCTCCCCAGCTCCCTGTGTGCAGTGGAATATTCCATTGCCCCTCCGGTCGGCGGTCCGTGTTGCAGGGGACGCTCTCTCTGTTGTCAGGGAAAGCCCCGGACGTGACGGCTTTGCGCGACCCCGAGCACCCCCCCTTCCCATCCGTCATCCCCCTGCGCGCTCTCCTGGTCCCCCTTTCCATCCTACCCTGTGGATTGCAGACTGGGTACAAGTAAACAGCTGGCGGAGCGAAGCCTCCAGACCCAGGCCAGGTGGGAGTTCCCACTCTCCGTGGGGCCTGGGCTGCTGCTCCGGGGCCCTTGCAGAACCCGGGAGTTGTGCGTGGCCGAGGTGATGCTTACGGAAGATCCTGGGCCTAGGGACCAAGTCCCTTGTGCGCCAAGTTGGGGGCGGGACTTAGGGTGAGCATTAGTGCGGCAAGGTGGTAGGGGGTGTGTTTGTGCCGAGCCAACTGGAGTAAGTAAAAAGTAGGCAGTTGTGGCAAGGACCTGGTATAGGAGCGGAGGCCTGAGGGTTGCTTGCTGGGAATCTACTGGAAGCCGAGGGGTGGGGGTCACTTCCCTTACAGCCCCTCGTTCCTTCTCAGGTAGGAGCATGCCGGGGCTATGGAGGCAGAGGCTTCCTTCGGCGTGGGTTTTGCTCCTCCTGCCATTCCTGCAGCTGCTGATGCCCGCAGCTCCCGCACCCCACCGCGGGTCCTACAAGCCAGTGATCGTGGTGCACGGGCTCTTTGACAGTTCATACAGCTTCCGCCACCTGCTGGACTACATCAATGAGGTCTGTCACGGGACGCCGGATGGAGGGTGTTGGAGCAGCTATAATGGCTGGGGAGGAAGCGTGGACAGCTGAAAGATAACCCCTCTAGGCCAGTTCCTCAGAGTATGGCTACTAGTGTGGGGGAGACTTGGGGGACGGGGGTTCCTGGTTCCAGCAACCGCATTGAATGCACGTGGCCTTCATAGTCCAACCCCAGTGGCTGCATTGCCCCCTTCCCACAGACACACCCCGGGACTGTGGTGACAGTGCTTGATCTCTTCGATGGCAGAGAGAGCTTGCGGCCCTTGTGGGAGCAGGTGCAAGGGTTCCGAGAGGCTGTTGGCCCCATCATGGAGAAGGCCGCTGAAGGGGTACATCTCATCTGCTACTCCCAGGGTAGGCAACACACTCTCAACTCCCAAGCCCTGTAGGAACTTGACCCTGAAGCTGCTTTCCAGCGGTTGCTTCTCTGCGCTGCATAGCTCTGGTCAGAGCCCCCAACACCCCCATTTTCTGGCTTCCCTCAGCACCCGTCTTCCTCCCGTCCTGAATGGGAGGGAGGCTCCCCTCTGTCCGCATTTTCCATGGCTTAGAGTTAAGGATCAGAGGCCTAAACTCTTAGCTTGGCTCTGTCACGTGACCCACAACTTGTTGGCCTAGGATGTGTCTTCAGTTTTGGATCCCATTCTTTTAAAGTTTTGAGAGACCAGAGGCAAGGGTCACTGGGGTGCCCGTTCCAATGTTGGCGCTCTGCCTCCAGGGGGCCTGGTGTGCCGGGCGTTGCTGTCTGTCATGGATGAGCACAACGTGGATTCTTTCATCTCGCTGTCCTCTCCACAGATGGGGCAGTATGGAGGTGAGTGGGCACTGTGGGTTGCACAGAAGGCGCCATGTCCGGGGCACAGAGGGTTGAGGCTCCTTGGCGCTGCTGTTCTTTTCTCAGACACGGACTACTTGAAGTGGCTCTTCCCGACATCCATGCGGTCTAACCTCTATCGGATCTGCTATAGTCCTTGGGGCCAGGAGTTTTCCATCTGCAACTACTGGCATGGTAAGCCAGGGGGAGGGGCCCGCGTGGACACGGCCCTGTGGACGGTGAGGCCCGTGCCCACCTCTTCCGCAACCAAAGCAATAGTTTCCCTTTACCCACACTTACTAATCGAATAGGTGCTATTCAGAATGTTGTTGGCTAGCCAGCCACCCAGGTACCTCAGAGTGTGTGGTCTGGTGCAAAATTTAAAAAAAAAATTAGTGGATCATCATTATTATTAGTCTGTGTGCATGTGTGTGCGCGTGCACGTGCATGTTCTCATTCATGAACCATAACACATACATGGAGGTCAGAGGACAACTTTCAGGAGTCCATTCTGTCTGTCTGCACCACTGTTCAGCTGCTGCAGTGTGGACCATAGCCCACATGAGTGAGTGAGTGAGTGACTTTATTTACAGTAACAGGCAGCAGGCTGGGTTTGGTCCTTTGGGGCCAGCCTCTAGTGCAGGGTAGCATGCCTGGATGCTGGGGCCAGATTAGTATCATTAAATTAATGAGAGTAAGACACTTTTAACAATCACTGGCTCACACTGGGTTCCAGATAAAAGTACCTTCCAGGCCGGGGGTGCTGGTAGGCACATTTAATCCCAGTACTTGGGCGGGAGAGGTAGGAGGATTTCTTGAGTTTGAAACCAGCCTGAATTATATGGGAGTTCCAGGACAGCCAAGACTAAACAGACCCTGTCTCAACAAACAAACCAAACAACAGAAAACCTCAGAAAGTGCTTTTGATCATGCTGACCGTTATTTTTATCCCTCTGTTATATGGCTGGGTGTCTGGCTTCACTGTTAGGTTTATGTATGTATTTATGGCTGGGTGTCTGGCTTCACTGTTAGATTTATGTATATATTTTATGTGTATACTTTGCTTGTTCATCTGCATACCAGAAGATGGCATCAGACAGCTATGAGCTGCGCTGTGGGTGCTGGGAATTGAACTCAGGACCTTGAGAAGAGCAGTGAGAAGTCTTAGCCACTGAGCCATCTCTCCAGCTCCGGTCTTCACTGGTACTGCAGTCTCCTGACTGGTCATCTGGTCTTCTTTCCCATTACACTTTTCTTCCTTTTTTTTTTTTTAAGTTTTAAAATTTTATGTATATAAGGGTTTTTTTGCATATATATGCACCACATACATGCTCATTGCCTGTGGAGACCAGAAGATGGCATTGGGTCCCCTGGGACTGGAGTTACAGACAGTTGTGAGCCACCATGTGGGTGCTGGGAATTGAACCAGAGTCTTGGAAGAGTAGCCAGTGCTCTCAACCACTGAGCCATCCCCCCAGCCCCATTGACTCTCTGTGTAGCCAAGGATGGCTTTGAACTGATCTCCTGATGGGACATCCTGAGTGCCGTGTTGCAGGTGTGGGCCACCTATGCCCACTTATGCAGTCCGTGGGTCAAATCCCACGGCCTCAGGCTCCTGGCTGTCTCCCTAACTGCTGTTTGTACTCAGATCCTCACCACGACGACCTGTACCTCAATGCCAGTAGCTTCCTGGCCCTCATCAACGGGGAAAGAGACCATCCCAATGCCACTGGTAAGGCCCAGCTCCCACCTCTGTCCCTCTTCCGCTTCTACCCTGGTTTGCGCCCTGTGACTGACCCCATCTCTCTCCATCTCCACAGCGTGGCGGAAGAACTTCCTCCGCGTGGGTCGTCTGGTGCTGATTGGTGGTCCTGATGATGGAGTCATCACCCCTTGGCAGTCTAGGTAACTTGGCAGTCAGGGGGTTGTAGAGGCTGAAGACTTGGCCTGGTAGTGCCCCTGGCATACAGTAGATGTTCATTGAGCGACAGGGGCCCGGTGTGTAGCCCAGGCTTGACCTCTTGCCTTTGCTTCCCTAGTGACAGGCATTATTACCATATCTGCATCTCCCTCTTCCGTTCTGGGAGTGCTGGGGACCAGCTCCAGGGACTTACACACTCTAGGCAAGTGTTCTGCATACCTGACCCTTGTAGAACATGTTTGAGCCTGAGGCAAGAAGATCACTTGAGCCCAAGAGTTCAGGATGAGCTTGGGCAAGATAATGAGACTGTTTCACCAAACACAAAAGCCTGATAGAGCTAACCCTGGGACTCTGGAGGCAGAAGCAGGTAGGGCTCTGTTTCAGGCCATCCAGGGCTGTTTGTTTGAGACCCTGTGTCAAGAAACACCCCCACCGCCACTGACAATCTGGCAGCTGGAGATGTGGCTCAGCTGGCACGGTGCCTGCCTAGCGTTCCCCGGGTTTCATCCCAGCACTCGGGGCAGAGGAGGAGGATGAGAAGTTCAGGGTACTACATCGTGAATTTGAGGCCAGCCTGGGCTACTGAGACCCTATTTCAAAAACCACACACGAGCATTCATACACATATAATTTTGAAGTAATCATGGATTCTTAGGAGGTTGCAGAGATGGTTTATCAAGCTCCTGTGTGTGCGGTTCCAGAGTTTACCTGGGGTTGCAGTCTGAGTAGAACACAGCGTCCGACTCAGACCTCTGGGCGTGGTGGCGCACGCCTTTAATCAGAACTTGGGAGAAAGAGGCAGGTGGATCTCTGAGTTTAAGGCCAGCCTGGTCTACAGAGTGAGTTCTGTTCTAGGCTAGCCAGGGCTATGTAAAAAAAAGAAAAAAACAAAAAAATAAAAAAACAAATAAAGCCGGGCGGTGGTGGCGCACGCCTTTAATCCCAGCACTCGGGAGGCAGAGGCAGGCGGATCTCTGTGAGTTCGAGACCAGCCTGGTCTAGAAGAGCTAGTTCCAGGACAGGCTCCAAAGCCACAGAGAAACCCTGTCTCAAAAAACAAACAAACAAACAAAAAACAAAACAAAACAAATAAAAAGCCGACGCCACTACCTTGTGAGTGTGAGGCTCCAGCTGTTTTCTCACGGTCCCTACCGTTCAGTGCCAGGCCCGGTGAGTGTCCACCTCAGCCCGTCTCCCTCCTCCGGAAAGCGGATGGATGGCTCTGCAGCCCAGCACACCTGCCTCTGTTGCGTCATGAGGAGTTGACCCAGGAGGGTCACCTGAAATTTACTCAACAGATACTTATTGATCAGTGTGTGCCCGGGTGCCATCCTGGGCCCTGGGGAAGCATCAGCAAAGAAAGTCCCTGATGTCGTGTTCTTTACACACTGAAGTAGAAATAGTGTGGCAGGGACAGTGAATGGAGGCAGGGGCCGGTGGTCAGGGGAGTGTGCTCACGCACCACCGCACATACTCGGGGATCTGAGGACGACCTCCAGGGCTTGGATAGCCCCCACTGTATGGGACTGGGGGATTGAACTCAGCGAGTCAGCTTGGCACCAGGCGCCTCTACCTGCCGAGCCATCAGCCTGATTTAAAGCTGTGTGAGAGTGTGGGGTGTGTGAGTTCAGGTACCTGTGGAGGCCAGAAGAGGGGTGACAGGCAGCTGTGACCACTGCTCCCATCCCCCACCATGCTAACTGACAGCTTTCTAGTTCCTCCCCTTCTATTAGCTCACTCCATCCTTGTAACAACCTAGTTGGGGTGATCACTGTATTAGGACACGTGGGGGCAGGAACTCACAGTTTGCCTACACTTGCAGCATTAGTGATCAGTGAGAATGGGCTGTCTGCTAGGTTTTCCTTCCGTTCCGTGAGGGGGCATTTCCACACAATATAATGAGATCTGATTAGACACAAGTCTGGGGTTCCAACGTCTTTCCTCCCTCCAGCCCAGCTCTGCTGTACCCACCCAGCTGTCCCCTTTGTCCCCTTTGCCTGGGACATCCCTCCCTGGCCAGGCCTCATAACCAGACTGCTTTCTTATTCCCACAGTCTCTTGAACAAGGTCTCTCTATAGTCCTGAATCTCACTCTGTAGACCAGAGCTGGCCTTGAACTCTCAGAGATCCACCTGCTTCTGCCTTCTGAGTACTGGGACTAAAGGCATTTGCCACCATGCAACTCCTGGACTTTTTTTATTTCTATTTTATGTGCATAGTGTTTTGCTTGCACGTGTATATGTGTGAAGGTATTGGAACTCCTGGAACTGGAGTTACAGGCAGTTGTGAGCTGCCGTGTGAGTGCTGGGAATTGAACCTGGGTCGTCTGGAGGAGCTCTTAACCACTGGGCCACCTCTCCAGCCCCCACTCCTGAACCTTTTAACAGCTGGCACTTGTTCAGGTATTGACAGGAGGTCTACTTGCTTTTTTTTTCTTTCTGTTTTGAGAGGGTCTTACTGTGTCACCCTAGCTGTCTCAGAACTCACAGAGCTCCTCCAGCCGCTGCCTCCTGAGCGCTGGAATTAATGCATACACCAACTGCATCTGGCAGTATTAATTAAAAAAAAAAAAAAGTTGGCTGAGTCTGTAAAGATGCCTGGCCACTTGATCCCTGGATCAAAACAGTGGGGAGGACTGAGCCCCAGAGCTGGCCTCTGCCCTCCACATCATGTCATGGCATTGCACACACAGTTAGTTAAATTTTAGCTGGGCATGGCTGGCTGTGCACCCGGAGCCAGAGGCCAAGGCTGCCTCAAAACAAACAAAAAGCCTATCCTCCCTGCACTTACGAGGAAGAGGAGGCAGGAGGATCAGGGTCAATGTAGGGTTCACAGTGAGACCCTGCAAAAACGACCAGCTGGCTTCTTTGCAGCAGCGAGTGTTGAATCTAGTATCGATGCTAGGCGTGTTTTTCTGTGTTTCAATTGTTTGGGTTTTGAGACAGGGTCTTTCTGCATAGCCCTGGCTGTCCTGGAACTCACTATGTAGACCAGGCCAGGCTAGCCTTGAACTCACTGAGAGCCTCCTGCCTCTTGAGTGCTTTGACTGTAGACGTCAATGGCCATGCTAGGTTCTCCAGTCATGTGTGGGTGTGTCTACATGCAGGTGTGTGCATGCAGGAGTGCACGTGCCCTCGGGGAGACCAAAATGCTGAGCCATCTCTCCAGCCCCCAAACTTAATTTTTTTTTTTTTACTGAAAGAAGTATGTATGTGAATGGTTTGACTGCATGTACATTTATGTACCACGTGCATGCCTGATGTCCAGGGCGGCCATGAGATGGCATTGATTGCCTGGAATTGCAGCTACAAAAGGTTGTGAAACTCCATATGGATGCTGGGAATTGAACCTGAGTCCTCTGGAAAAGCAGCCAGTGCTCTTAACAGCTGAGCTAGCTCTCCAGCACTTAAATCCTTCAAGTCAGGAATTGTTCTTGGTTTTTTGTTGAGATAGTTCTTACGCAGCCCACTTTGGCCTTGAACACTCCACACTCCCCTCTCTAAGTGTGTTCCTGTACCCAGCTTCTGTCAAAGATTCTGAGTGTCCACCAGGGGGCCTTAAGTTTCTCTGGGACTCTAGCACACGTTGGTTTTCCTAGCTCTCCTGATAGTCTCCCTACAAATCTTTCTATAGCTTCTTTGGTTTCTATGACGCCAACGAGACGGTCTTGGAGATGGAGGAGCAGCCGGTAAGCCCCTTGGAACAACTTCCTTTCTCCCTCCATTGGGTTTCTGCCTCTGACCCCTGAGCTGAAGGGTCTGTATCATAGGGCCGGGGCAGCGGGGGCAGTGGGGGTCAGGGGTGATTTGGGCAGCAGCAGTACCTCACTTTGTCTTTTTCCTGTGTCTCCACACCCCTCCACCCACCTTGAAGGTTTATTTGCGAGACTCCTTTGGGTTGAAGACTCTCTTGGCCCGGGGGGCCATAGTGAGGTGTCCTATGGCTGGGATCTCTCATACCACCTGGCACTCCAACCGCACGCTCTATGATACTTGCATCGAACCATGGCTCTCCTGAAGATGCCCTCAGGAATCCCCCAGCCCAGAGACCAAGTGGTGGCCTTGGGAAACAGATGCCAGGCTCCCACACTGCCCCACCCCCCCAGGGCTTCCTGAATCCTCCCCTCCCTCCTCTGTGAATGACAAGTCCTGGTCCCCTACCTCATGTCCTCTTCTGGGGATGTCTCCACACTCTCCCTTTCTCCCACGGCTGAGGTTGGGAAGCGAGCACCAGGTTTTTAACTGGCTTCACCGCGGCTGCTGCTCCTCCGGGTCTGGCTGTACCGGAGGAGAACCCAGCCCCTGCCCACCACAGGGGCCCTTCCAGGCCACTCAGGACATTTTTAGCTTCTGTTTAGTGTCCCCTTTTTCTCAACTTCCCTGTTTCCAGCCTCCCCACCAAGAGGGACGCCCGTGAGGGGTTCTGAGGTTCCCCTATGGGGACAGTTCACTTTTGAAGTGTCAGTGTTGGGGAATATCTGTGGCCTGCAAGGCCCATCTCAGGTTTGGGGATCCCCCAGTCCCTATGATCAGTGTTGGGGTATCCCCTGGGAGCCTAGGTTCTTTGAGGCCCCAGCCCCTCTTTTAACGACCCCTCAGTGGGTGTTCCCTGTATTTATAAAAATAAAGTTCCCTTTCCTCAGTGTGGCTTGGCTTATTCCCAGGTGAAGGGGACCTGGGCTCCCCAAAGAGGGCAGGGATGGAAAGCCTGGGGCCTGGGTGCCCAGATGCCTGCTGTGGGGTGGGGACTCCCTTGGTGTTTCCGTCTTCTCAATGCCCATTCTGTTTAGGTTCCTGACTCTCTGTGTGTTCTTTCCTGCTGAAGACAATTCTCTTCCTGTCCCGGCCTAGGGTTAGGGGGCTGAGCTTCAGCCTCATGGGTAGAATTGGCCTGCCACCCCCGGACTAGACGAGGGGGCTGAGGGTCAGGGTGGGCATGTGTTATGCCCTTTGACCTTTGTCGGTCAGGGCTGGGTGAGGGGCTATACAGTGAGTCTCCCTTTGCCTGGGAGGAGGAATTCACACTGAGACAATAGAGCCCTGTCTGTTCTGGCTTGGGGGTGGTGTCCCCCAACCCCCAATAAATGCCATCAAGGGATGGAGGCAGTTTCTCCTGGTGCCTTGGGCGCCCCTGCCCTTCTGTGACTGCTTTCTTTCCTCAGCTGATCTTGCCTGCTTGGCCATGACCTGCCCTTGGTCAGCTCTCCCCGTCCTCACATTCTCCCACAGTCTGTGTTAGGTCGAAGGGGGGTGAGTGCTGGTTGCCACTAGAGCCAGAAACTTCTGATTTGGGGGCCTTCAAAGGTTATGTAGGTCCTTCTAAGCGGCTTGGCTGAAGAGAGGGTGAGGGAGGCAGGACAGGCCTGAGACTGAGAGCCTTGTGGGAAGGAGCAGAAGTGGGAGAGCGCTGTCTGGGCCCGCCCCCTTGCCTTTTCCACAGTCTGGGCGGCTGCTGCTGGGGCTGCAGACTCTCTGGACAGGGAAACAGGTAGGGAGTCGGGGAAGTCAGTGGAGGACGGGATTGCTTGGCCTTAGGATGGGTAGGCGCTGGGAAGGAGGCTCCCCAGTGAGTGTCTGGTGTGTATGCGATGGTGCGGGAGAGGAATGGAGGCAGAGCTGTGTGACGTGAAGGTGTAGGCTCTCTACAGTTTGGAGGGAGCACACTGAGAAGCGCTGTGTGGGAAGGCTGGCCATGAGCTCGGGGCTAAGGAGAGCCTGGATGATGGCAGGACATGCCCAACAAAATGCACAGGCTGTTGCAGACCATGTGAGTGCTTGTGCTCCTTTAGAAGAGTGAACACCCTGACCTCAGGAGATTGTTTTAGCAGGGCTGAGGCTAGACCAGCCAGAGAGAAGCCTGTAACTGCTTGTCTGCAGCCCACAGTGTCTGGAAGAACCATGGGGCTCAGGGCTGAGCTGGGCGGTTTCCAGATTGGATTCTCATTCCTCCTGCTACTGATGTCAGGCGAGGGGCGCAAAGGAGGAGCTTTCAAACAAAGGTGACAGCAAAGGGGGAGGGGCAAGGTGAGGACACTGGGCGGGGGCAGACTTGGCCGGACGTTAAATAAAACTGAACATTTAGAATGAGGGCATTGGGCCTCAGCAGCTGCTGAGGGCCGCCACACTCAGTGCCCCCCACCTCCACCCCGACATGGCTGCAGCGTGGGGGTCTGCTCCAACCAGCCCCTGGTGGTTCCACTCCGATACAACGAGTCCTACAGTCAACCGGTATACAAGCCCTACCTGACCCTGTGTGCTGGCAGGCGCGTCTGCAGCACCTACAGGTGAGAGGTGCCTCCCGAGCACTCCCCCAGAACCAAGCCCAGGATGGGTACCCGGAATCCTGACCCGGTTTTATGTTCTAGGACCACTTACCGCGTGGCCTGGCGGGAGGTGAGGCGGGAGGTTCAGCAGACACACGTGGTGTGCTGCCAGGGCTGGAAGAAGCCACACCCAGGAGCTCTCACCTGTGAAGGTGAGTGAGGCTGGAGCTTGAGGCCTTCATGGGAGGCACTGGGTGGTGCTGGGGCCTGGCACTGAGCCCAGGTCTTAACTCTCTTTCCTTTCAAATGCACCCAGCCATCTGCTCCAAGCCTTGTCTTAATGGAGGTGTCTGCACTGGACCGGACCAGTGCGAGTGTGCCCCAGGCTGGGGAGGGAAACACTGCCACGTGGGTGAGCAGGCAGGTTGCCCCACAGTGGGGGCGGGTGCTGGGATGGCCCCACCCACCGTGGCGCCCTTGCCCCCTTCAGCCCCCTCTGTTTTCTGGTAACTAGATGTCGATGAATGCAGGACCAGCTTCACCCTCTGTTCTCATGGCTGTTTGAACACCCCGGGCAGCTTCACGTGCGGTTGTCCGCAGCCCCTGGTTCTGGGTTCGGATGGGCGCACCTGTGCAGCAGGGCCTCTGGAATCTTCAACAAATGCCAGCATCCTCAGTGTGGAGGGTGGGTATGGGACGCCTGTGGGGTGAGCCTGGGTCCTCGTAGTGGGCGAGGCCATGCTCACAGTCTCCTCTGTCCTAGTACGAGAAGCAGAACGTGAGGAGCAAAACCTGAGGTGGGAGGTTGCAGAGCTGCGGGCGCGGCTGGAGCGGCTGGAGCAGGTGAGCAGTGGGCAGAGGCACAGGGGGGCGGGGATGCGCATGCACCCGGGACCGCGCCAGAATCCTGAGGTACCACTTTCCTTTGCAGTGGGCCACACAGGCTGGGGCCTGGGTCCGAGCGGTGCTGCCCATGCCGCCCGAGGAGCTGCAGCCAGAACAGGTGGCTGAGCTGTGGGGCCGGGGTGACAGGATCGAGTCCCTCAGTGACCAGGTGCTGCTGCTTGAGGAAAAGCTGGGTGCCTGTGAGTCCCCCCTGCTCCTCCTCCACAACTAAAGACATTGTCAACTCAGTACCTCACCTCAAAACCCTCCACCTCTGTCCTTACCCCAGACCCTTTCCCCGGGGCCACTTGCTTAGTGTTGGGTGACCTGACACCTTGCCTCTCTGCCATTAACCAGGTGCCTGTGAGGACAACAGCCTGGGCCCAAACTTCCACGGCTGACAAGGAACTCCCACAGCAGCCTGGATCCCTAATTTATACAGAAACTGCCTTATCTGGGATCGGTAGATGGAGGATCGACCACCTGGCCGCAGAGGCGCAAAGAGCCACAGGAAGCCCCCAGATCTCTCTTTCTCTTTATTCTCAGTTGCTTGCTGTTATCCCATAATAAAAACCAACCACACAAAACTGGATCCCACTCGTTCCTTCTGCCCCCCGCCTACCTCCTGGGTCTTAGGAATGGGTCTAGAGTGGGAGGCAGGGGAGTGGCCAGTGCCACTGGGAGGAAATGAAAACTGGCTCAGAGGGGGAGGTACCTCAAAAGAAAGAGAAATAAATTAAGCGCCCTCCTCTCCCTCTCACCAGGGTCAGGTTCTTTCCCCTAAGGCCCCAGGGAGCAGAGAGCGGCAGCTTCTAAGGTCCGCCCCTCCGGAATTTGGTTAGATGGTGCTGGGCCAGGACCCTGGAGACCTCTACCAAAGGGACGGAGGAAGCAGAATTGGCATTTGAAGTGTGCTCAGCCCCTGGCATGGGCAGGGATGAGGCCTCCGAGTTAGACAAGCCCAGCCCCGCTGAGGGTGACAGTGTTGAGTTCCCTAGGTGAGCTGGGTAGTCCTCAGGTGCAGCTTCCAGCCACAGGGTGAGGAGTCCTCACAGCAGATGGGCCCCCTCCATCTGTGGTCTTGGCGTGAGGAATGGATTGTTCCACACAACAGATGAGTCCATTGTCCAGTGTGGGGTGGAGAGGAAGAGAAGGCCACAAAGAGACCATTGGGGAAGGATGGGATGGAATGTCCCCACCCTTGTATCTGATGAACCACTTGAGATGAGGGGAGGCAACTGTCCCACAAGACAAGATGGCGGGTGGGGATCGCAGTGGAGACTGTGCCCACGCGGGAAGAGTCCGCGGGTGGGGTGGGGAAGGACATGGAGTGATGCTGTATCCATATTCACTTCACAAGTTGAAGACTCAAAAGGAGAGTAGGGAGTGGGGACCCAGGAAGAGGGCCTGGCCCTGCTTCAGGCTCTGGGTCAGAGGTGTGGGGAGGAAGAGGGGAAGGGTAGGAGGAAGCTCAGAGCCGGGCCTCGCCCGCTCCCCCAGGCTTTTTCAGACAGTCACCGCCACCCAGGCCATCAGTGGAGATCTCCCGGAAGACGGTGAGCATGGAGTGCCGGACTCTGTCCGCCAGAGCTGGGACATCATCCGGTGTCAGCCCTTCTGTGGGCACTGGGGACAGCACCCGCACCTGACATCGTCCTGGGGGGGAGGGAATGAGGAACAGCTTCATGGCTGGCACTCCTGGGTCTCGGCCAACTCTCTAGTGCCATCCCGCTACGTCTTTCCTCCACCTTCTGGGTCTCTCCTGTAAACCAGGATAACCGCTGCTCTGCTCGCCAGCTGCTAACCAAATCCCCAGGCCGCTGTCCAGGCCTCTCTCCAGGATTCCAGTGTGCGGTCACAGTGTGCAGAGCTGATATCAGGTACAACTCTGCACAGGCCAGCTTCACCTTTCCTCTTGGAGAGACTGGTCCTTCCTACCTGGCACGCCCAGTGGGTACTTAAGGTCCCCCGCCTCAGGGACATTCCCTGGCCTCCCGTGAACTTCCTGGCCACGTCCTCCTCAGACCTGCTCAGAGCCCTCAAGCCAGGCGAGCTTACCCGAGGTGAAGCGGCGTTCCTTTTTGCAGTAGAAGTCTTGATAAGAGGACATGACTATGGGGACAATGGGAACCTGGGGAGAAGAGGCAAAGCAGGGAAGTGAGTGCATCTGTCCTGGGAAGGAAGGAAGGGGGTCTGGATGCTGATGAGTGGACAGCAGTGATCACCTGGGCCTGGACTGCAAGGTGGAAGGCGCCACGTTTGAAGGGCAGCATAGAACCGTTGTGGTTTCTCGTTCCTTCAGGAAAAACCCAGACTCGTACCTGAGGGAAAGA
Organism: Microtus ochrogaster; assembly: GCF_000317375.1. Taxonomy (NCBI): domain Eukaryota; kingdom Metazoa; phylum Chordata; class Mammalia; order Rodentia; family Cricetidae; genus Microtus; species Microtus ochrogaster. Next base: position 1,521,241 of record NW_004949185.1, read on the forward strand.
GGAGGGTCAGAGGCTGCCATGAGGACACAGCACCGATTATCAGGGGTTTGCAGCCATTTGATTCCTAACCCCCCAATCCCATCGCAGGAGGACTCACATCCTGGGTGAGCAGGGTCTGGGCCACCTCAGACATGACACTGATGGCATCTCCCGTGCGTTTCCGGTCAATGAAGATGACTCCCGCCAACCAGCAGGCCAGCCCCGCAGAGCCAGCCCACAGTAGCTCCCGCTTGGCAATGGGCACACAGCGATCTGGCAGCACCTCCATCATCCCTTGGCAGGGGTGGGGATGGGGTATGGATGAGGGTATAAGCAGGATCAGAGCAGGCACCACACCCACCCAGGCCACCACCCACACAAACTGAAGAGGTGGATTGGAGGAGCCCTGAGAAATCAAACCTGACTACAGGCATACATGCCTGCTGAGGGCAGACCCACCCTGGGAGAGGAGACCTGAGCAGGGGGACATTTGAGAGGAGGGGAATTAAGGTCTCTAGGGAAGCAGGGTCAGAAGAGAAGGCTCAGCTAGAGGACGGGGCCCTGTGATGAGGCCTCACCGAGCAGGTCGAGGGAGCTCTGGTGGTTGGAGACCACAACGTAGGGCTGCGTGGGAGGGAAGTGCTGAGCCCCCCGCACCTCCACTCGGATCCCATACAGGTATTTGATGTGCAGCAGCATCAGACGCAAGATCCTGTGGGGTCATGGCAAGGGGGCCCAGTGGGGTCCACTGATGCCCACCTCCGTGCCTGTGTGCCCGCCTGCCTACGACTTCCTGGGCGTCTCTGCAGTCCTTCCCCGCATCCTTGCCTCACCCTTGGGTTCCCTGGGGACCCACCGATCCTCGCCCCCTGGCCCTTACTTCATGTTCTCGACATTGCGCCCTCGCACTGCGCACACAGGGATCGCGAGGATCGCCAGGAAGAGGATCCAGCCGTTGTAGAAGGCCATCTTGAAGAAGTACTTGGCACTGGGGCTGCAGAACCACAGGGTGGACAGCAGGAGGAGCAGCAGTAGCAGCAGCGTTGTCCAGGCCCCGGGCCACAGCTCCATTCTGGTCACCTGCAGGTGAGAGGAGCCAGGTAAACCAGGAGGCAAAGCTGGGACATCTTCAGGAATGGGAGGAACCCAGCTTGAGATAGCTGCCCGCTGCAGCTCCGCCTAAGTGATAAGGGAACAGCAAAGGCACAAGCTAACACTTGTGGCTGGACTTTTTTTTGAGGCAAGTTTCATCTTAATCCAAGCTGACCTGGAGCTCTGTAGCCCAGGGTGGTCTCTAGCTCGCAGCGGTCCTCTGACAGGTATGAGGCACCACAGCCTGCTCTGGATAGGTGTCTATGTCTGTACTGGCCACTCCCGATGGTGAGGGACTGGGAATATTAATTAAATGCACACCAGACTCCTCAGGATTCTGGGTAAAAAACATGCATGTAAAACACCCTATTAATAACACCCTCTCTGTGCTGGACGCCAGGAAAGAGCACCATTAGTACTGAACCCTCCGGCTCTGATGGGCTCCGTTAAAAATACCAACAAAACGGACTTCACTGCTTCTTTTCACCTTTCTTACTGTGGCCATCAGAAGCTTAGATCTAAGTGACTTCCCAGGGGAGGCCTTAACCTCTCTGAAGAGCAGATGGGGGTGAAGTGGGGGAACAGGGAGGAGTGAGAGGAGCAGAGGGAGAGGGAACTGGGATTGGCATATAAAAAAATAATAAGTAAAATTTAAAATTTTAAAACAAAAGAGCGGCTCCATTTTATTTCAGGTAGACAGCGCTGATTTATGCAGTATGTTCAACCCTATATGTGGCCACGAGATAGTTTACAAAGTTCTGTCAGCATTACTGGTTCCACAGGAAAGAGCTCACCTGGGGCCACGCAGCTCCTCAGCAGTTCTCTGATAAGCCTAGACATCCTGTGCTCCCGAGCCCTGCTCGTCCTGTCACTGTACATACATGTACACACACACACACAGACACAGCAGACATGGAGCCTGCACTCGACATACCAATGCACTTCTGCAGACAGGCAAACCAACCTGACCATTCTCTCCCTCTAGCCTCATGGAGGAGGCAATGTGGGCAGACAGGTCAGCAAGAGGGGGAGCGGGGCTGCAGCAGACACGGAATGAAGTATACAGAACCACCTGCTAGGATGGGGAGAGGCTCAGGCATGGGAGACACTTGCCTGCAGAACCCGCCTTCTGGGTGCTTCCTCTTTACTCCACTGCCCACTGCGGGCAGCATGGTCACAGCTGATAAAAAGGGTGTTGTAGACCTGTGTCTCCAGGTAGGTCAAAGGTTCTCTCGTCCTGAACCTGGAAGGGCCCACCCTCCGCTCCCAGCTGTACACCGCACCCCCTTAACGCTGCCCTCCACAGACAGGCTTCTGCACCCTAAGTTTGAGCACTCCTCTCTCAGAAAGGCCATTTTTGAGAAGCCGGCTTTGCTTCTATCTCTGACTCCATCTCCAGAATGATTTTCTTGCCTTCCTCAGGTTCACCACAGGTCCTTCATGAGCTAAGGCTTCGCCACACTGCTCCCTGTGCCTGGCAGGCCCTCCCTCCTCTGGCTCCACACAGCTCAGCGCCACCTTTCCAGGCCCCTGCTTTCATTACAGACTCCTGGCATATCCCTGACTATCCCCCCGACTGGTCGCGACATTCTTCCTGCCGTCCCTCCTGAATGCTGGGACTAAAGGTGTTGGCCACCACGCCTCACGTCAGAGGTTGTCAAGGTGTACAAATATAACTCCTGGGCCTCACCCAGACATAATGAGCCTGGGCTCCGGGCCAGCCTGTATTTTAACATGCCTTCCAGGTAAGTCTGCTGTTCACTGGGTTTGAGAACTAGTGGTAACACAAAGTGGGTAAGAGTTCACTGGCCGGGCAGTGGTGGCGCACTCCTTTAATTCAGCACTCGGGAGGCAGAGGCAGGTGGGTCTCTGTGAGTTCGAGGTCAGCCTGGTCCACAGAGTGAGTTCCAAAACGGGCTCCAAAGCTACAGAGAAATCTTGTCTTAAAAAAACCAAAAAAAAAAAAAAGTTCACTGGCCTCTCCTGCTCACCTCCTCCGGGCCGTGAGCAGGGACTGGGTCAGGACTGTCTTACATCAATGCCCAGACAGAAGCGGGCTCAGGGAGCGCTCAGCAAATCTTGGTGAAGGTTTTCTAAGGCTGCAGACACTCCCACAAATGGATCAGTTAATAAGGGAATATGGTTCTGTTTTTGTTTTCTTTCACTTTGCTTTTGCAGTGCGGGCTTTTCACATGCTGGGCACGTGCTGGGACCCTGAGCTACACTTGCAGGCCAGGGATGGACGCTCTGATGGAGGAACATTAGGAAATATCGCCTCCCCCAAATACTGACAACAAGCCTTACAGCCCCCCATTTACACACGGCCACAGGGAAGCCAGCGTACAGACCATGAAGATGTCATCTCTCTCAGTACACAGGGGCACGACAACGGTCCCTATGGACATGGGCACTGGGGGCTCACCACAGGACAGACTTGCACTAAGGGACGACACAGCCGGTGGAGGGAAACATGTAAGGACACAGGTCAGGAGTCAGCAAAGTAAAGCAAATGAATGGTCCCATGGGACCCTAGGTGTGGTGACATGGAAGGCAGAAGACCAGGAATTCCAGGCCAGCCTGGCTCCCTGGCTCCCTGTCAAGTTCAAGGCCAGTGTGGGCTGTGTCAAACAAACAAACAACTTAGGTGGGCATAGTGGTGCGTGCCTTTAATCCCAGCGCTCAGGAGACAGACACAGGTGGATCTCTGTGACTCTGAGATCAGCCGAGGCTACACAGAGAGACCCTGTCCCAAAACATAAGAAATAAATGGCAGGTGCAACCAGAAGTACATGTTATGGTTACGCCACACTGACAGGTCACATCACAGGGCTTGCAGATTTGTGGTGAGAACCACATAAAGGCAAACAAGCCCTTTGATCACAGCAGGGCTAGCCACTGGGTCCCACACAGGAAGATCCTGCACACTCCAGGGCTGTGGATGAGCACCTGTGAAGCCAAACAAGCAAGCATGGGAAAATAAAAGGCCTGTAAGCACCTTGGAAACCCCCAACAGATGCGACACGCCAAGTCCTCGCGTACACTTGGCACTGGAGCATGTCACAAACTTAACACAAGACATGGGATGAGAAGGATGAGGGCCACTCCGATGGGTGTTTAAACGTCCTTTCCTACAGCGGCAGTCAGCTGAATACAGGAACGCAACCTGTCAAAGGCGCTCAGAGCCTCCCACAAGACGCTCGCGTGTTAGTACGGGTCTATTCCAACGTGGAAGGCCGCTGAGAAATAAGCGCTTCTGTGCCCAGAGAGTAACGGGTGCCTGACAGCATTCCTAGGAAGCAGTCCTGGCCACCCAAAAGTCAAGTGGGGCCAAGGCGCAGCAGAAGGCTGGGGAACCTGAAGGGAATCCCCTCTCCGCGATTCCCTCGTCCACACCCCCCCGTCCCAAATTCAGAGTTCCCATCTCTCCCCTCACCCGGCTCGGGCCCGCTAGTCAAGCCCTCCACCTCAGAGCTTGTCCCCAGCCCTCGCCGCTCCCATTCTTCCGCTCAGGCCCCTCTCCCCAGCCACCCTGCCCTCAGACGGCCCTCCCAACCCCATCTCTCCCCCATCCCGGCCCCTTCCCGCGCCCTCCTCCCACCCCTTTCCCGCCCACACCTCAATGGGGCGGGGGGCCTGGGGGACGGGCCCCCTCCCCAGCCAGGCTGCGGCAGCGGTGGTGGCGGCTGGCTCTATCTCTGTCTCGGTGTCGGTGCCAAGGGGGCGACAGGATATGGGGATGTCCTAGCCCCGGCCGATGGAGGGGTGGTGGGAGTGGGAAGCTGGGCCCATATCGGCAGGAATGGTGGGGGGCCGTACCCCCAACACCCTCCCCACTGCCGGCTCTCTGAGGGCCGGGGCTACTGCTGCCGCTATCTCCCCCACCCCTCCCAGCGCGTGCTGGCTTCCGGGGCTGGCCAGGAAGTAGGGTCGATGATGGGCAGCGGGCCTCGCCAATCGCCTCTTCCGAGACCAGCATCTCCTCCCCACGCCGGCCAGACCTCTCGCTGGCCCCGCCCCGGGAGGGCTCCGCCGGGCTCGCGGCCGCTGCCAGCTCCAGCGCTCGGTCCAGCACTTCCAGCACCTGTGCCCCCGGTCCCTGCTCCATGTCCTCTGCATCTCAAGCTTCGTTCACATGCTCTCTGACCGTTGCCTTTCTTTGAACGCAGCGCTATGCTCAGCCCCTGTAACTCCAGGTTTCCCAAACACTCCTTTTCCTGTCCCCATAAACACACGTTTATAAAGTACCTTCTAAATTCAAGCATTAAGTTCACCCTTTTCTGCCCAGAACTCCATCTTTCCCTGCCGAGCTCTCCAGCTCTCTGTCCACTTGCTCTTTGTCCCCGGTCCCCATCTCCTTCCTCCGCCCACCTTTGGCCTTTAAGGATAAAGGGCCCTCTCTCCCTTACAAGCTTGTTTGCCTAAGTCCTTTCAGAGTTCCTTCACTCACCCAGTCTGAGCCAACCGACACAATCTAGCTGCTGGCGTTGGTGGAGTGCACTTGAGACCCCGGGGCAGGAGCATCTCTGAGTTTGAGGCCAGCCTGAGCTACAATGGGACTTTGACAATGAAACTCAGCTTCCTAGGGTTAATAGAATGAGAAACTAAGGCAAGTAGCCTGCTGGTCAAGCCTGACTCCCTCTCAGGACCGGCTCATCACTCCTACCTCCATATTCGCCATTTCAGTATCTAAACCTCTTCAGCACTCCGGAATCCTCGCTCCGCCGTACCCTCTACTGAGTCCCAGCTTCTCACCTTCCTTTATTCCTGAGTCACACGGACACTTTTTATCAGTGTTGGACAGTCCTGAGCCTGTCTCTGTCTCCCGCCCCTGGACACCTTTGCCTTGAATGAGTTTACACAGCTTGGTGAAGAGCCCTTGGTAGTGGGAGGACTGTTACCTAATTCTGCGCCTAGGGTCACACTGTGGGTAACTGAGTACTGAGTACTGGACCGGCCCAAGCTCCCAGAGGTCCAGCCAAAAAAAAAAAAGACCTGCAGGGCAAATTACAAGGAAGGGGCGGATCTACTCTGTCCTGACGCGGGTCACCTTAGGGGTGGGTTGTGCTCCTCGGGAGCCCGCTCACAAAGGGGTGGAACCAGACCTTTCCTGCTCATAGGATTTAAGACGGAGCTGAGGTCCACCTTAGTCGGCTCTGTGTCACATTACAACGGGGGCGGGTGGGCCTTGGGCTCGGTTCTGCTCTGAGATTCACCTAGAGAGGCTGAGTCGACCAACCGAGAGAGTTGGGTTAACACCAGCGCCGCAGACCGATGACCGCACCATCCACACGTCGGGCTAACCCCACTTCTGCTCCCCACTTCTCCAGGAGGGAGGGGCGGACCCAAGTTCTGCCCTCTACGTCACCCAAGGAGGCCGGAGCCATCTTGAACCCTGCGACCCTGGTACTTCTGCCCTCTTTTCCCGAGCTCAGCACCGGCTCTCCAGGTCTCGGCCAATCAGCGGCGAAGCAAACCGCCCAATCAAGCCGAGAGAGTCCCCGGTCCAAAGGCCCGGATGAGGCCGAGCCGAGGCCTTTGAACCACGGGCCCCGCCAATAGCGGAGGGGTTGCCATGGCGACAGGACAGAGTTGGAGGGGTGGGACCGGAGTCGACTCAGCATCCGTCGGGTTGGCCCACGCCGCGCCCCCCCCACCCCGCCCCTTATTGCGCATGCTCGCTTCCTGTAGCTCCAGCTTCGTGTCGCTCCAGCCAATCGTTTGACTTGGAGCCGTACGCTCTAAAGTCCAATAGGAACACGGACATTCTTCGAAAGCGGAAGCGAAGGAGAGAAGCGGCTCAGAGGGGGCTACTTCTGCAGGCCCGAGCCAGTCCTCAGGGTCTGTGGCTATGACTGGCAGCTGCACAGACGAATCAGAGCCTCCCTAGCTGAGTTTATTATTACCAATCCCTCGGCCCTACACAGTGACTGACGCTCTATCAGCCAATCAGCATCGTGAAAGGGTAGGCCACGCACACCTTTTCCCGCCCCCACCCTCCAGCTCCAGCCTGGCTTTTGACTCCTGTATGATTGGCAGGCGTCTCGACCAATAGTCATGAGAAAACCTTGAAGTCTGCCCAACGATCGTGGGCAGTAGGCGGTCCTGGTTTGTTGGGGTGTGTGTGTGCCGAGTGTGAGTGTATATGTGTGTGTGTCTGGGGGTACTGAGGGGTACGTGGGGGCGAAGCAGAACGGGCCATGGCAGCAGCGGAGGAAGAGGACGGGGGCCCCGAAGGGTCAAACCGCGAGCGGGGCGGGGCGGGCGCGACCTTCGAATGTAATATATGTCTGGAGACCGCTCGCGAAGCTGTGGTCAGCGTGTGCGGCCACCTGTATTGGTGAGAATCCGAATCGGGAGCATGGGATGAGGGGTGGGGTTCCTCTGAGACGGAGAGGCCGAGAGCGGGGCCGTGCAGTTAGCCCGATGACTCGAGGGTATGCCCCCCCCCCATCAAGGGAAGGCCTGAAGTGGGGACTGGTGTCTTTACTGTTGTGTGTGGTGTGGGGGATTGTGGAATCGTTTCTGTGCAGATGAGATGTCGGGAAAGGAGGGTCTAGGAGCTAGTGCGTGTGTGGCATGGTATAAGGAGGAGGTGGGATGGGGAATGGAAGACCCGGAAGACCCTGCACGTTGGTGCTGGTGAGGCTTGAGCCAAAGTACCCCGTTAGGTCTACCCAGCTGTTGACATAAAAACAGATGAGAGAGACTGTCCGTTTAGGGGAGGAGGGCAAGATCTAGGGACTGTGGGTCCATACTGAGATAGGATGTGTGTGTGTGTGTGTGGGAGGGGGGTTGTCAAACCCAAGGACAAAGGCCTTGTGGAAAGGCAAGATCTCCGGAGAGGTTTAAGGGTCATAGAGATAGGGACTTTACTGAGCTTGAAGTGAGAGGGAAAGGGATCCGTAGGGCTGTAACGGTGGGAATCTGGAGGAATGGGAGCGAGAATGGAATTGGGGCTGAAAAGAAACCTGTTGGATTGGGAAATCAAGTTAAGAGGTAGAAAATGGAGAGGTTGAGGGAGGGGGGAGGGGTGGCAGGAGAGAGAGGAAGGGAGGCGTGTACCAAGTGTATTGAAGATGGAAAAACTTGAGGTACTGAAGATGAGAGAAGCTGGAAAAATTAAGTGAGCAAGTTTGCTGGAAGTTGCAGAAACTCTGGAAAGAAACATAACAATAAAGCAGGCAGTACCTGGGAAGACCGGGGCAGTGCGCTCCTGTCCGGTGCCGGTGGCTCTGCTGTAGTTTGACCTGTTTTCTGTTCCTTTTCCTCCATCCAGTTGGCCCTGTCTTCATCAGGTAATGTACTCATGAGATGAACAGGGAAACGGAAAGGGCTGGGGACCTTGAAAACCCTCTTTGTGTTCGAACACACTTTGTGTTTTCTCTTCAGTGGCTGGAGACACGGCCAGACAGGCAAGAGTGCCCCGTGTGTAAGGCTGGCATCAGCAGGGAGAACGTTGTCCCTCTTTATGGGCGAGGGAGCCAGAAGCCCCAGGATCCCAGGTGAGAGACTCAGACGCGGTGCTGATGGATGTTGAAGCTTCTCCCCAAGAAGGGGACAGACGTGCTGATCCCCTTTCTCTTTCCTCAGATTGAAAACTCCACCCCGCCCTCAGGGCCAGCGACCAGCTCCAGAGACCAGAGGGGTGAGTCTCCTTGTCCAGCTGTGTCCCTCCGGTGCCAAAGCCTGTGGTTTCCCTGATCTTCCCTGCCTCCCTAGGGCTTCCAGCCGTTCGGTGACACCGGGGGCTTTCACTTCTCATTCGGTGTTGGTGCTTTTCCCTTTGGCTTTTTCACCACCGTGTTCAATGCCCACGAGCCTTTCCGAAGGGGTGCAGGTAAGAGCTTTCCCCCCGAGTTCCTGCCTGGGCCCCCTCCTGGCCTGCAAGCATGCTGCTGATGCTTTCCTTTCTCCTACAGGTGTGGATCTGGGACAGGGTCACCCGGCCTCCAGCTGGCAAGATTCCCTCTTCCTGTTCCTTGCCATCTTCTTCTTTTTCTGGCTGCTCAGTATTTGAGCTGCGTCTCCACCCTGCCCACCTCTAGCTAGAGGAGAATCAGTATTGGGGTCCCTGCTGGCCATTCCTTGCTTTTGGACCACCCTCACTTCCATGATCTGTCTCTGTCGGCGAAGGCCTCCTTCAGGAGGCCATGGGAAGGAGTGACCCGTCCGCTGCGGATGGGAGTATCTGCTGCTCTGTGCTGCTGGCTCAGTAGCAGTCATCCCCCACCCGGAGGAGGACGGACTAAAGACAGCCACCTAATTCCCCTTTGTTCAAATCCTTTGCTTCCCCCAGATTTCTTGATTTGATGTTTAAAGGTGGGCTCTCCCCCAATTCTCCACTTGTTGATTTTAATTTAATTGTTCTCTCCCACCGTCTAATATGAGTTCTGACTCTTAAGTGTCTCCTCTCCACCCCTCACTACCTCCTTTATTACAGATTCAATTAAAAAAAGATGAAATAATCTGTTGGCAAATCTTCCCAATCCTTCCCTTTTTCCAGGATAGGCACCTCTTCCGCCCAGCTTGAACAGATGCTGGGCATGGTGGGAGGCATGGGGTGAGCCCCTCCCCTGCAGGGCTCCCAGGGATGCAGGGGTGAGGTCACTTCTCTCACAAACAGACAACAGGTAGGCAAGTGTGTCAAGTGTTTACTCAGCATGGGTCAGGTGGGCTCTGGTTGTAGAAGAAAGTGTATGAGGTGGAATGGGGTTCGTACGCGGGAGAGGGAGGACGAGGGCGGCGAAGGAGCTGGTGGACAGAGTCTGCCTGGGCTCTCCTAAGGTCCCCCTGCCACGTTCTCTGCTGTTTCGGCGTCCTCTGACTGATTCAGCTCTGCGCGTTCCTCCTCGTCCTCCTCGTTTTCTGGGGCCTTCCTGAGAAGGAACGGTATCCTAGCCTTCCGGCGGCCCACTCTGACAGCTCCCCTGCAGCCCGGGTGGAGCGCTTTTCACTCACCTCTCCTCTCTGGGTTGCCGTTTTCGCCACAGGATGACCCCAACGAGCAGGGTGGCCATTCCCAGGCCTCCGAGGATCCCCAGGGCCAGGGCTAGCGTCCCCAGCCCAGCCCCACCCACAGAGCCTGTAGGGACATAGGGAAGATTGAGGGCACAGCTCCAGCACACGGCTCCTTCCTTGTTGACTCTGCCCCAGTCACATGCAGCAGTCACACGCTTCCCTCTGACTCCAGTCCAGTCCCTCACCTGCAGCCGGCCCCTCCTGGCCTGTTTCTGGAAGACAAAGAGTAGTCTGAGGGGGGACTGGAGCTCGGATGGGGCTGTCTGGGGGAGGCCCAGTGGCATCTCCCTTCAGTGATGGGCAGGGTGAACTTCTCTCTTGACAGGATTGTTGTGGAGCAGAAGAGGCCTGGGTGTTGGGTGCACTGAGGGGAGGGTGGCATGGCTCTTGGGGATCATGTGAGTAGGGCAGGGAGTTGGATCTAGGGAGGGGTTACCTGTGATACTGATGCTGACAGGGGGGCTCTCCTGAGGCTCGTGGCTGGGATGGGTGGCCACACAACTGTAGATCCCCTCATCCTCATGCCCCACCTCAGAGAGGAGCAGCACAGGGTTGGAAGCAAGGGGCAGGGGTGTACCCTGGTGGGGAAGGAGGGAGATGGGTAAGAACCCCCAGCCACATTCGCGACTTGTGCCTTCATTCCCACAGCCGCACATTGTGCCTTCAGCCCAGCTCTCGGGCGGCCCTCCGCCTGCCACGGTTTCCCGGCTCTCGGGCGGCCCTCCGCCTGCCACGGTTTCCCGGCTCTCGGGCGGCCCTCCGCCTGCCACGGTTTCCCGGCTCTCGGGCTTCCTAGGCTACTCACATCCTTTTTCCAGTGGATCTGAGGAGGGGGCTGAGCTGAGCTGACACAGGTCAGGGTCACAGTTCCACCAGGAGCGACTGTTCCACCTTCTGGTTCAACCAACAGCTGGATCCCCTCTGGAGGCACAAGCTCTGGGCGAGGATGGGCATGAGGCCATCAGCTTACCTGGAAGCAGGTCTGATGGCCCTGGGGTTGATCCCTGCCTCCCAGACAGCCAGACCAGGCCCTCCCTCCCTGCTCACCCCTGACATGGGTCTTGATGGGGGTTGCGTTCAAGGGCCTGCGTCGGGGAAGGCCCAGGCTGAAGCTGCAAGAGAAGGTAGGATGGGCTGTTCCTCCTGGGGCTGGGGTCACTGTCAGCTCTGACTGCAGCATGAAGAGCCCTGTCTCGGGGTGTCTCGTGGTCTCTTCCTTCACGATTGTTCCTGTAGTGGGTAGGACAAAACTCCAAAAGCATGTGTGAGCATGTCAGGGAGAAGGCAGTTGGGTACAGGGCGTCCGGGCTCTCACCTTTGCCATCAGGAATCAGGAGTTTCCCATCCAAGTGCCAGCTAAGAGTCCCTGCAGGGTAGCTTCCCTCTGACACACAGGTCCCTACCTGGACAAAGAATGGAGACCTCGTCCTCTAACTCTATGGGAGGCCATGCAGGCCCACAGATGCGTTCAAAGGACCCTTCCATTTTCTGTTTCTGTACCTTATTAGGGACACCAGCTGTGAGTTCAGAGGCAGGATCCACAATTTCTGGCTTCCCAGGAATCTCTGGAGGGAAAGTTCCAATCAGAAGCTGCCTCTTGAAGGTTCTCACACTCCAGGCATGGGAACCAGGGCCATGGAGATCAGAGGTCCACATATGCCAGGGTCAAGAGTCAAGGGGGAAAAAGAAGGCGTTTTCTAAAATGCAGAGTGACTTAGCCAAGGCCATGGAACCCTTACGGTAGACTCGGACACGGTAGTTGGACTTGACCTCCTTTCCATGCCTGTTTAATGCCCGGCACCGGAAAGTCCCCTCATCCACGATTCCAATAGCTGGAAGAAGGAGGGAACCATTGGGGAGGATTTGAGCCACGCTGTCCCAGGGTCCTCCTTGGGGAGACAGGACCTTCCAAGCTTCGGTCCGGCCTGTGTTCTACAAGAGGAGAGAAGCCTAAGCCATCCAGGCGGTTTGGGGAAGGGCTGACCAGACAGGGAGGGGTGCTGGGGACCCTCAAGGATAGCTCCTGAGGTCGAGAGGCCAAGCGGGGTGGCCTTCTTACCAGTTTCCATTCTAGCTGCTGGGGTGGTTTCTTAGGGGCCCCCTTACAGCTCAGGACAAGTGGCTCTCCGATCCGGGCTGTGATGTTCTGACCAGCAACTACGGCTCCTGGGTGGTAGTATCGGGGTAGAGGGGCAGAAGGGGAAAGGTGGGGCCAGTGGGTAGGACAGAGTGGGTGGGGGGCTCTGGAAAGTAGTGCCCAGATTCTAGGAATTGTCTAGGGAGAAGGGAAGTCCTGGGGAGAAGGAAGCTGGACTCCTAAAAGGAGGGCCAGTGGGACTGGGAGTGACTCACCCCACAGAGCAAGGACCAACACGCAGGCTCCAGCTGCTGTCCCTGCTGGCATCATGCTTCCTTCCCGGGCTCCTGGTGCTGTCTGCCCCTTTCCCTGCTGTGGCCACTGCCCTAGGTGGAGCTTGTACCCTCTACCCTCCCCCATCTCCCATCTTGTCCCGTCACAGAGAATGCCAGGAATTCATGCCTCTGGGACAAGAGTCCTTCAGGTACTAGAAGCAGCAGTTTCACCCCACCCTGGGGCACTGCCAGCGCCTGGGCACAGCCTCTCCTGGAACAGGCTTGTACCCCACCGAGGGTCTCATTTCCTCCAGCCCACCATGTTCCATCAGTCTGACACACAGGGCTCACTAGCACTCCATCTTGGCTGGGACAGGTTGCTAGGCAACATGGTTCAGCCTGGTCTGTTGTCATCCTGGGATCTTAGTAGTGAGGACAGGACAGAAACCTGTTGGGGCTTCATTCAGAATTACTCTTTTGGGGGAGGGTTTCTAGTGTTGTTTTGAAAAAAAGTCTCAACTAAACCCAGGGAAAAAAGAAATCTCTTTATTTAAAACTGCATTTTTTTTTTCTCTGTGAGTCTACAAGTTTACAGGCGAGAAGAGAACCGCCCCGGCCCTGCCTCCCAACACCCTCCTGCCTGGGCCTTTGGTGGGAGGGATTCCCCACTGTGACAGTCCTGAAGATCCTGAGGATGTCTGAGGGGGTCAGAAGGGTTCAGGGCTGAGATGAGACCTTGTTTATGCCGTCACTCATACCTGGCGTTCTGCGGCCTCCCTCTTCTCCCCACCCCCCTGATTTTGGCATGACATTAAAAAAATGAGCAGAAACACTTATTTCTGGGAAAACGGGGGAGAGAGACACATGTTAAGCGCCCTGCCCGTGCTCAGTGAGTTTGGCAAGAACACCCTCCATTCATTCACTCTGCAAAGGGTTTAACAAAAAAAATTTTTTAAAGCCTTTTGACTTTTCCAAAATTACTGAGTTCAGTCCAGCCTTGCCCACAGGTTATTGGGAGAGGGAAGACAGGAGGCTAGAGGGGCATCGTGTTCCATGTCATATACAGCAGAGAACACTAAGTGACCAGGGTGAGGACATGGTGTCCTGCAAGATCCACTTCCCCCATGGGAGGCCTGGAGCAAGTGGCCACCACCAATTATTTGTTCTCTTTCTAGGCCCCTTTGGCTCTTACTTCTCACATGGGTAAACAAAAATAAATCAGTATGTTTATTTAAAAAAAAACCACGCACACATACACCCACACCAAAATCCCTATTTCTTCCAACTATTAAAAACTAAGGATCACCACTACCAACAAAAACAAAAAAAATACAGACAGATCCAGGTTTTCTAAAAAACAAAACCAACTCCAAAGCCCAGCCAACGATTCTCTAAAGTAGCAGAAGCTCCCTCCGAGGTAGATAACTGAGTCAGACACTCCTGTCCACCGAGCGAGTCTATTGGTTTAAGATGAGCTGCGAATGAGGTAATAAAGCCGTCTGGAGGGGCGGAAGGTGGGGGTGCGCGGGGAGGTGTTGGCCCAGGGCCTCTGTCCAGGAATCCCCATTTTTGGCATCTCTGGGTCGGGCAGGGCTGACGTCTCCAGATTCCAGAGTGTTTGAGTGGGGTGGGGAAAAGAAAGCAGGGAACCCAGAGACAAGCGGAATAGTTGGTGTAGACTGGAGAGATCTGAGAAACACATCTGTTTTCTGTGTGAGAGGGAAAAAGACGGAAAAAAGGGGGACACCCCACTTTCCCTGCCATGTAGTCAGCACCCCAGCACTGAGTGTCCAGTTGGGGAGAACACGACCCCATCTGCTCTTCTGTGTTGTGCTTCTGTTGGGGTTTGTCCTTTAGATGCCCAAGTCCTCTTCAAGGGTTGCCTGGTGGGAGCCCCCAGCCCTGTGACCTTGAGGGGCAAGGTCAGTTGGAGGTGTCAGAGTGAACACTTCCCGGGCCCTCTGTTGGGGATGTCACTGAGGATGGGGTCACAGCCTCCTGCCAGCCACCATTGGCCTGGAAAAGAGAATGAAAGTCAGAGAAGGGGAAAGAAATCCCGTGTGAGGATCACACTCCATCCTGGTGAGCGTGAAAGTTGGAGGCGGCGGGGCCCTGTGATCCACTTACCCGCATTTCTCGAGGGCTGTATATCTGGCCTCCCCCGAGGTTATCCCCATAGCTCCCTGGCCCCATTGAGTGTCGGAGGGATTCCACCTGCAGGGCACAAAGAAAAGACGTGACCCACGGACACAGGACACACGGAAGCCTTAGGCAGGCCTTGTGTGCTTGGGGGTGGGGCTGGTGACATAGCTCAGGCAAGCCTGAAGATCTGGTTCTGGTCCCCAGACCCCACCTAAGCAGGAGATGACGGCAACCACAGAGCTGCCCTGACTTCAGCACGCGCAGTGGCACCTGTACCTGCCGCCCCAGCATGCACACCATCAAAGAGAAAAGAGCTGGGGCTCCTGACCTGAGAGGCGGGGTAGGAATCCCCGTTGAGCCCGGGCACCCCCAGAAACATGTCTCCGGATCCTGAGAGGTTGAAAGAGCCGCCAGAGCCTTGGGAGAGCAGAGAGGGAATCAGAGAAAAGCACAGGGATCATCTGACTGCAGACAGGAGGCGAACACAACCCTTAGCTCCCAGAAAGCTAACTCTGGGAATGCAAATGGATTGCATACAAATTACCCACAGAACAGCAGTCCCAGCCCCGGAACAGACTATCTGGGACCCTCCCCTTGACATCAACACCCCTGGTCTCTTTCACCCCAAAACATCCTCTTTGTTATCATCTGGCATAGACAGGAAGCATGCAAAGCAGCCAGCTAGAGTGGCCGTGGGCTCCACCTGCAGAGGAAGGAGGCGTTGGGGAGCTGGTGCGGCTGTGGCCCCCCTGGGCGACGGACACGGCTGTCTTCACAGCATAGATATTGGCCTCCTCTTGGAACTTCCCAATATTTTTCTTGTAGCGAATTCGCTTGTTACCAAACCAGTTGGAAACCTGCAGGGTTGGGCAGAGGGGGTCAGACAAAACCCTTTCTCCAGGACCCCCTGCCCAGGTGTCCCCCCCTCCCCAAAGCACCTGAGAGACAGTGATGCCGCACTTCTTGGCGAGCTCCTCTTTGGCCTCCTCACTAGGGTAAGGGTTACTGAGGTGGGAGTAGAAATATTCATTCAGGACCTCGGTGGCCTGTTTGCTGAAGTTCCGGCGTTTGCGTCTGGCATCCAGGAAGCGAGAGCGCAGGATCATGACCGCCTCGCAGGTGCTCTGCTTCAGCTGCATCTGGATGGCGCTGAACTTGCGATGGATGATGCTCACCATCCGCTCCATCTCCTTGGGGGCCACAGGACGAGTGCGGCTCTGCTCCCGCAGCAGGTTCATGACGTGGGTTGTGAACTCATTGCAGGCCTGTTGGGGCAGGTGGGCTGCTGAGGAGCTCTGTGGCTTGGGGAGACCTCCAGAGCCTCTCGTTCCCTGGGCCTCCTCTCCTCACCTGCTCGTACTTCTCCAACTCCGAGTGGTAGATGTGGCGGATCTGGGCAAGTTTGCTCCGATAGTCTGAGTGTTCGATGGAATTGTCGGGGGACACGCCACCTCCCGAGGCTGCGGCGGCTGCAGCGGCCGCTGCGGAGCCCCCCCCTTTCTCTGGTCCAGCCACACCTTCTGCCAGAAGCATGTTGTCCAGGCGCATCAGCTGCGGGTCCACTGGCTCCTCCTCTTGGGAGCTCCGAATGCTAAGGCCTAGCAGGCAGACAAGTGGACTTAAGGCCCCAGGAATCCCCCACCCACCATGAGAAAGGGGGGGACACCCACGTACCAGTTTTCTCCTTGATTTCACACAGGACACTAAACAGAGCAGGCTTCATTCGGTGACAGTTTAGGGCATGTTTCCTTAGGAGGAATGGGAGAAGAAAGAGTTCAGGGGCCAGGAGAGAGGAGAGGGGTGCCAGGGAACGAGGTGGAGGCATAAATCTGAGGAGGGGGACGGTCGGAATGGAGGTGGAATGGAGTTGGAGGGGTAGTTCTTGAGAGATCAGCTGCCATGGCTCTGGGAAGCTGCTGGGCCAAAGGAAGCAGAAGACACAGGCAAAGGGGTTAAGGTCACCATGGGCGGGCTGAGGCTAAGGAAGAAGGTTCAAGCAAAAAGATGGAGAAAGGATCTCGAGATGACAGGAAATAAAGGTGACTAGGTAGGTTTGGGAGTAAGGGAAACTGAGGCTGAGATGGAAGAAAGTCAGTGTGAGGTGGCAGGGGGCCTGGAGGGGGGTGCCCCCTACCTGACACTTCAGTACAGTGTGTGGGAAAGCCTGGGAGGGCTCTTGGAGGCCCCAACCACGGTGGAAGGGAGTGTGTGGAGATCCTGGATCCGAAGAGAATGGGGCAGGCTAGCTGGATAGTTAGGGAAGGCAGCGTCGGCTGAGAACAGTTTCTAAGTCTGGGAATAAGGAGATGGGCCAGCGCAGAGTGTAGGGGTCAGCAAAAGGTTAGGAGGGAGTGAGACCACCTGGGGCTCCCTCTGTGCGGGTTTTCGGGCCTAGGGGCAAAGCGAGATTTGAGAGACCACCAGAACTAAGGAGAGAAAAGAGTTGCCAGATCCAGAAAGGGCCCTGAGGAAGGGGGGCTTGCAGAGGACTCAAGAGCTGTGAGCAGGGTCCCGGGGTGGGGGCACTCACTTGGCCTGGGCCTCGTCCAGGCTCTGGTCGGTGATGGTCATTATCTGTTGCAGAATGTCCCCGATGTCTTGCTTCCCTCGGCCTCCCGGGACCCCCCCACTTCCCCCACCGGGGTCTCCGGCACCGGGAGGTTCGCCAGGGCCCCCGGGCTCCCCACCCACCAGCCCCAGGCTTCCCCGGCCCCCGCCCGGAGGGGGCGGCCCCAGCAGCCGCTCGTCCATAGCTGGGGGGGGGCCCTGAGGCCCCCTCCCTATTCGCCCCTCCCCCCGCCGGTGACTTCCCCCCCTCCAAACTCGCCGGGGCCGCTGCTCCCTCCGCCCCAACCCCGCCCGGCAACCCGCCTCTCGGCTCCCTCCGGGGGTTCACCCCGGCACTGAACGGGAGACCCGGGGTGCCGCCTGGGCACCCCCACAGGAGACCCCGGCCCCCGGCGGCGGAGAAAATGGAGCCGGAGAGAGAGAGAGAGAGAGAGAGGAGGCCCAAGCGGGGGTGTGTGTGCGAGAGGAGGGAGGAGGGAGCAGGGGGAGCTAGGGAGGCGGCTGGGGGAGGGGAGCGGGAGGAAGAGGAGGGGAGGAGAGGAGGAACGGGGAGGAGCCGGGGGCGGGGAGACGCAGGCCGGGCGGCGGCGGCGGGTGGAGGCGGGGAGCGGCAGGACGGCCCGGGAGACGCGGGCCTGGCCCCGGGGCTGGGGGTGTCGGCCACCTGGGTTCCGAGTCCCCCTTCGGGGTGGCGCGGACTCCGGCCGCTGGAATGTTCTCCGACAGCTCGGTTCATATTTCTTGTTCTAATGACTCCCCTCCCTGTTCGACTTAATTAAAACCGGGAGACTGGGGGCTGGGGGAGATGATTAGGGAGGTCTCCAGCCGCTGCTTAATGAGCCAGTAATTAACCAGCCAGGGAGGGGAGTTGGCCTCTGGCCAGATCGCGGAGAGCGGCTGCCCCAGGCGTCACCTACCCACCTTGCACACCCACCCACCCCAGATACCAGTCTTCAGTCCAGAGGGGAATTATATTTATTCATACAACCAAAACATCAGACAGACTCAGCAGCAGGGGGATGGGCGGGGCTAAGGTTCGCTAAGGCCTCTGGGCCCCTCTGCCTTCGGACTTGGGGTGCTAGTGGCGGACAGTTGTCTTAATTTTTTTCTTTTTTTCTTACGAGGCAGAAAGGGGCAGGCCTCAGCCCTCACACCCTGTTTAGTAGTTTGATAGCTCAGGATAGAGCTGTGTCCACCCTACCTTGCTTATTTTCAAAGTCAGAGTACTTGCCCCAAGTCCAGTTCCCTGGGGAAGTGGGTGGTGAATACTGCCGGGTCTTCAGTCTCTGGTTTGTGGTACCCCTGCCACACAGGGTTGAAGATATGCCGGGTGGCCCAGCTTTGAGTCCCAGAGAGAAGGGCTGGTTTGGAGTTAGGTCTCAGCAGGTGTGTGGAGGGGGCCGGGATCTCTGCTCCTCCATTCGACCTCCACCCTGAACTCGCAGTAGCAACTCCAGGAGCTCCTGTCCCCCGGGGGGGAGGGGCGGCTCTGACCGCTGGGCTTCCATCCGCTGGCACTAGAGATGTGGAGGAGGAGGGCAGTAGTAGTCGGGTGGAGGGTTTGGGTAAGCGGGCTAGGGCTGGTGTAGGGCAGATAGGAAATCTCTGCCGGCGATGAGGGGAGTAGAGGCTGGTCCAGGGACGTAAGACATTACCTGGTGACTAAGGATGGTGCTGTAGAGCTGTTCTTTGTCCTCAAGAAGCCGGGGTGGGGTTGGGGCTAGGCTTGGGGGGACCTGAGGAGTGTGGAAGGTGGCCCTCTGTTCCTCTAGGCGGCGGGACTGGGCCTCAGCCACCAGGTCGAGAAGGAGCTCGGTCTGCAGGGAGAGCAGGGAGCCCGACCGGGGGCCCAGGGCTGTGGGAGAGGAGGGAGGAGGGCTAAGACCCAGAGACGGTGGCAGAGTGGAGTAGCAAGGGGTGGGGACAGGTGAGCTGACAGACTGTGGGTTAGGGACTGGCGGGTGAGCAGGTACACTGGGAAACAAGGGTTAGGATCTCCCAGGGTTGGTGGGGTACCTGTGTGGCGGGTTCCTGGAGGAGGAGGGGAGGGAGGAGCAGATCGCCAAGGCCGAGTGGTGGAGTTCACAGGGGGCCAACCCTGATCATCTTTCGGGGGACCCTGATGCCAAGACATGTCCATACCAGTCAGGGGGAGGTGTGGGCAGAGGGCTAGGCCAGTGACCCATTTCCCGTGTTTCTGTTCCTGCCTCAGTGTGCCCAAGGTTTTCCAAGTCTCCTGTGTCCATCCGTCTCTAGGTCCTCACGGGGCCTTCTCCCTGTGTTGGCCTCCCCACCCCGGCACCCAGCTCACCTGCTCACCATCCTCTTCTTCCTGGGGTCTTTCAGCCTCCATCCCTGGTCTTGGGAAGAGATACTGATGGGGGAGGGGTGACTGGAATTTGGAAGGAGGACCGGAACCCTGGGTTCCTGAGGGGAATGGGGGCTGGAAGGGGTGGGGGGTGAGCTGGGGGCTGGATGCCTGGGTACTGAGCAGGAAGCTGGGTTCCTGGTCAGCCCCCCCATGGGCCCCGCCCATCTCTGTCAACTTCCTCCATTCTCTCTTCCCACCCAAACAGCTTGTTTGACCTCTCTTGCCCCAGGGGAGGACAGAGACCGGGAAGAAGTCCAGCTGCAGGGGTGGCGCAGGCTCCCCACAGGGACAGACTCCGGCCTTCTCTTTTCCAGAGCCTCAGTAGCCCCTCTAACCTGCCACACTGCTCCCTCCATCCCCACCTCCCCTGCTGCTCTTCTCTGTCAACACCGGAACTAGCTCTTAACACAGGAAGTGGTTTCACTCAGACTAGGCTCCCCCTCCCCCAGACTAGGCTCCCCCTCCCCAAGACTGATCCTGCTGTAGGATTTGGCCCTTCTCACCTCCTCTCTCGACTTACTGGGTCAGGGAAAGGTGTGGTTCTAGGAGGAAGCGAAAGGTTTGGATCCAGGGTGCACTGCTCTCAAATGCATACTTGGGTCCTAACAGTGGCCCTACACACAGGAAGTAGTCAGGGACTGGGAGTTGGTGATCACTGCCCTCCCCTCAGGCATCAGAGGGGATCTGAGTGTGACCAGTTCACTGGCAGCTGAGCTGGTGTAGACAAAGGCTGGGTGAAGACTTGCCTGGGCTCCTGAGAGTGGAATACAGAACTTAATTTGGCTTTTGACCAGTTCTGGTTAGTCCCGAGAGGGAGCAGGATCAACACCTGGGGTCTTCAAATGGCCACCTGCCGTGTGAACTTAGAGCTGAGTGGCTTGGAGCCCTGCCTTCTTAGGTGAATGACATCTTCGGGCTTCGGTTTGTGAAAGGGTGAAGTGGCCTCATAAGAATTAGGAAGTGTTAACTGTAATGGGCATGTGGCACATACTGTATAAATGGCGGCTGATGCTCTTCCAGAATGGCCTCCTGGCAGCTCATCACAGGCTTATCAGTATTGAGGTAAAGCCTTGAGGCTGCAAGGCAACTTCAGGATCCTCCTGTCTCCCTTCATTGAGACCTTAGGCATCTCTGGCTAGAGCTATGCCCTTGGGTGAGGGACACAGTGTCTATCACCTTGTATATTTGACTAGTAGAGACTCTCTTTTTTCAGATGATTCCCCCAACGAACTGGGATCCCCAAGTTGTGTTTGCCCTTAATTTATAGTTAACCTCTGTAGAACCTAGGGTACTAAGTTTCCCAAACTCTATGCACAGTCCAATTCCTCGGACAAAGTAACAGTTTAAATCGCTTTATTATCACGAGTTTGGGGTTCTTAGAGATAGCAGAGGCCAGAGAGCAAAGCCTCATCATCCCTGCACCGTTTTCCTGGGGGGGGGG